>NC_079913.1:13339894-13426762 GCF_024868665.1 Triplophysa rosa
GGACCGCGCCATCTATCAGTTTCAAACGATCCCCAAATCCAGCGTCATATCCACCGTTTATATAACATCCATCACTGAAATGCCGTATACAAACAAACACACCTCAACTTCTCTCACTATCGCAAGAGTAACGAGCTGCAGCTGCAGGCCCACAGCGCAGCCAATCATGATAAGCGGGTCTTACTTTCGCTCGTCGGTTGTCGCGTGGGCGGGCTATTTCTTTCGCCATTTTTAGTGTTGTTCTAATTTCATTCGCTTCTTCAAGTGGGGACTGTATTAATGAACTAATGTAGTGAATAGTGAATGAGGGTATAGGGGGCTATTTCGGACACAGTCCTTGTCTTCATGTTGAGTGAGTGCGCGTTAACGCAGAAGTTGTGTCACAAATGACACTATACACCAGAGCCATAGAAAAACAGAGTTGCGAAACACTTTAATCTCGCCGCCGTGTGGTCATATGGTTCATGGAGCTCTCAATAGTTCCACACTGTCAGTCTAGTTGAATGGGTTTAAGCGGGACAGACAGTGAAAGCAGCTGTATTTGAAGCTATTGCAGTCAGAAAGTCATTTTATTATACAATTTATACAGGGAAAGGGTAGAAAACATTCATTTAATGAGCAGCCTTCATAGAAAATCATTCGACCACACATTAAAACACAAGAAAGCCATTTTTTCAAAAAACATACTTATAATTAAAAACCAGTTTGACAGAAATGTATTTGATCAACTTACAAGTTGTTGTTTTGTGCTGGTTTAAGTATCATATATTTGTTGATACTGTAGCACAATGAATGTTTATGTAATAATCTAGTAATAATCTTGTGATTTTTGTTTTCTGAGAAGGCCCCTAGTGAAAGTAAGAAGGGAGAAATGGAGCAGTTCTTCCAGAAGGACAGCATGGTGCGACAGAGCCAGGTACACCTTTGTAGTGTATTTCGGGGAAACTATGAGTTTAACCACAGTAACACACGTATAATTAATTGTGATTAACCATTAACTATTCTATACACTTTACCTGATGCAGCAGAATTAATAATAGCGACAGACTAAATGTACTCATCCAGCGAGTGATCAGCAGATCGTATATCAACTCTAAGAAATGTTACTTTCCTGGCCTTGGAAAAACAATATTCTTACTGTAGTACAGTACCACTTCAGAAATCTTAACGAAATCGAGCAGTTTAAGTGACGTTGATATGTGATAAATAAACACAGAAACGATTCGAGCGTGGTTACAAATGCGGTTTTATTTACTACACTAAAAGGGAAATAAAACCAACTAACTAACAAAGACCAAACACTAACAAACAGACATGAAACGTAAAAGCAGTAAAGAATGAAAGAAATAGACAAAGCAAAGAGTGGCATAAACCATCTGCATAAACCATCAAGGACAATCTCCTTATTTAAAAGGGGCAAAGCTTAAGCGCAGCTATTTAGAAATAGATCAGATACTTGCATTGGCTTCCTGGTTGTGCTGGGACAAGTTCTGGTGCACCCGCGTGCAAAAGGTTTCAGAGTCCTGATGAGTTCAAAGCGAGAGGGTGAGTCCGTCGGATTCTTTCTTAGAGCCGGATTGGCTGACGAAGGTAGAACGAACTTAGCCGAAGCAAACTGCCGGAAGAAGCTGTCTCCGAGGAGAGAGACAGGTCTCGAGAGGGTGCACGAACACGAGCGAGCGCGAACACACAGAAGCGAGCACACATGAGCGAGCGCTGTTTCCTTCGTGCACAGATGTTATAACCCCGGGGCGTCACGGAGATTGGAGCAGGATAGTCTTAGAATAAACTAAAATGAGTACATTACTGTGCTATACACCATATTCTAGAAATGAAGAGGGAAACATTTAGATATGAAACATGAAAGGATTATAATTACATTGACCTGTAGTTTGTACAAGAATGTAAATATACACAGAATACCACTAAGCACACATGCCTTTGAGGTTATAGGTGAAGGAGAATAACATGGGGACAAGCATACACTGCGTTCCAAATTATTATGCAAATGATATCTTTCTCTGGTTTTCCTAATTTGTCGATGCAAATGACAGTCAGTATAATTTTCAAGTAATCAACAGTTAGGGTACATTTGGAATTTTATTGAACAAACCTCCCACTGACAACAGTATTTATTTAAAAAATGAAAAACTCAAAATGCACTGTTCCAAATTATTATGCACAACAGAGTTTGAAAACATTTCATAGGTTGTAAAAAACTGAAAATGGTCATTTGTTGAATTTGCAGCATTAGGAGGTCATATTTACTGAAATCAAAAGCTATTTCAATCAAAAACATCCTAACAGGGCAAGTTACATGTTAACATAGGACCCCTTCTTTGATATCACCTTCACAATTCTTGCATCCATTGAACTTGTGAGTTTTTGGATAGTTTCTGATTGAATTTCTTTGCAGGATGTCAGAATAGCCTCCCAGAGCTGCTGTTTTGATGCTAACTGCCTCCCACCATCATAGATCTTTCGCTTGAGGATGCTCCAAAGGTTCTCAATAGGGTTGAGGTCAGGGGAGGATGGTGGCCACACCATGAGTTTCTCTCCTTTTATGCCCATAGCAGCCAATGACACAGAGGTATTCTTTGCAGCATGAGATGGTGCATTGTCATGCATGAAGATGATTTTGCTACGGAAGGCATGGTTCTTCTTTTTGTACCATGGAAGAAAGTGCTCAGTCAGAAACTCTACATACCTTGCAGAGTTCATTTTCACACCTTCAGGGACCCTAAAGGGGCCCACCAGCTGTCTCCCCATGATTCCAGCCCAAAACATGACTCCGCCACCTCCTTGCTGACGTCGCAGCCTTGTTGGGACATGGTGGCCATCCACCAACCATCCACTACTCCATCCATCTGGACCATCCAGGGTTGCACGGCACTCATCAGTAAACAAGACTGTTTGAAAATTAGTCTTCATGTATGTGTGGGCCCACTGCAACCGTTTCTGCTTGTGAGCATTGGTTAGGGGTGGCCGAATAGTAGGTTTATGCACAACTGCAAGCATCTGGAGGATCCTACACCTTGAGGTTTTCGGGACTCCCGAGGCACCAGCAGCTTCAAATACCTGTTTGCTGCTTTGCAATGGCATTTTTGCAGCTGCTCTCTTAATCCGATGAATTTGTCTGGAAGAAACCTTCCTCATTCTGCCTTTATCTGCACGAACCCTTCTGTGCTCTGAATCAGCCACAAATCTCTTCACAGTACGATGATCTCGCTTAAGTTTTCGTGAAATATCTAATGTTTTCATACCTTGTCCAAGACATTGCACTATTTGACGCTTTTCGGCAGCAGACAGATCCTTTTTCTTTCCCATATTGCTTGAAACCTGTGGCCTGCTTAATAATGTGGAACGTCCTTCTTAAGTAGTTTTCCTTTAATTGGGCTCACCTGGCAAACTACTTATCACAGGTGTCTGAGATTGATCGGCTCAGAGGTTGTGTAAGCGATGTGGTCAGGCCTGGCGTGCTGCATCTCTAGAAGGCTGGAAACGGTACCATGACCCCAACATCACTGAAGGTCAACACACGCTCAAGTAAGTCTTATTTATGTCTGTTATGTGACAATTTTGTTTAGTTGGACAGTGGAGAAAGTCTGAATAGCAACAGAAGCCAAAGTGAGGATGGTAAATAAACTTTATCTATAATTATTGTGGTGTGTTGCATTTCTAATCTTTTTTTGCAAATGTTTCATTTTGACAGAGGGTTGTCGAGGCAACCAAGGAGTACTATCATGCAATTCAGAGCGCGGTCATCAGATGACTCTGCTGCGGTTTGTGTCTGCCTGTGATGTCCTTCCCTCTGTTAACCGTACTGCAGTGTACCGAACGCACCAGGAGAGTCTGCGTCTCGCTGACATCATACAGTAGCATCTGACCAACACAAACTATACGAGGTCTGACTTGAAAATTCAGGAAAATTCTTTAAAATTACAGTTTTAGTTTTTACATAATAAAAGCTTTGTGGTTAAAGCGATACTTCAGCCATGAATCACAATTTCTACCGTTTTGAACTAAAAGGATATGTGGTATTATAAATCCGACTACATTATTCTTCAAGAAGAAAGTCATATTCACTTAGGATGCCTTGAGGGTGAATAAAACGTGGGGAAATTTTGATTTAAGGCTTACGATCACTGATGTCCAGTTCTGCATCCGAACTTCCTTTTGTCCTTCAGGTTTTCTCTAAAGAGGAGCTGCAGAAGTTTCTCCAGAAGATGAGGGAATCCTCACTGCTCCTGCTGGATAAAGGGCTAGATCCACTTGGATATGAAATACAGCCCTAGACAGTGTGTGTGGTTTTTTCTTGTGATTCTGTTGTCCACAATCCCGTTTGGGGAAAAACCTGTATTTTGTAATCTAATAAAAAATGTGTGTTGTTTAGAAACAATGTGTGGTTTGGTTAATGCTACCAGACGGCTGTTTTAGATATGTTTCTGTAAGTCGGTCTTGTCAGGTTTTAAAGACAACTTGTGTTTTTCTGAATATTCATGTAAAAGATGCTGGTAAGATACTCTTTCATGTAAAAGATTGATGGCCCTGCTTGTCATCTTGCAAGAGAAAAGATATTCAAATCTGGGTCAGTGTTTGAATTGAAATAATTATATATAAAATATATTTAATACTGTAGTGTATATAATATCTGTAGGATAACGTAAATTGTATGAAAATATTATTAGTACTATGAGTTTTACTGCAATTTATTTATTCCAGGCCTTTACTCTTGACAATATAACTGGTGTTTGTGCTTTTTTGTCTTGTTTTCACATCTTGATTCGGAAAGTAGTAGATAGGAAAGTCTGACATACATCTTAAAATCGCTCTGGACGATGAAGCATTTGACTGGTTGTTGGTGGACATCAAGGCGCTCAGCTGTGTTCCTCCACTTCAGTCTGTTCAATCCAAGAGCCAGGGATCCATGGGCCAGGTTCTCGGGCTCTTGCGGACTAAGGTTAATCTTAAAAACCCTCTGGACAATGAAGCTTTGACCTGATCGTGGTGGACATCACGGTGCTCCTGTAAATGTAGGTACGTGTTTTAGGTGATACTCAGATGACAACATGCGTCGTTTTGTAATTCGACAACATCTATTTATTTTTTAATACTAACAGTGTTAATTAAAAATAATACAAATGAATAAATCGAACATTTTATGAGCAATGTAAACTGTTCAAGACGCTAGATAAAAATGTATAAGAAGTAAAGTGATGCGTTTGCTGAGAAAATACTTTCTGTATCTATATTGTTTACAAAAGCAGCTTTTAAAGCCCGGATCAATAAAAAGTCTAAGCTTAGAAAAATTCAGACTCAAATTCATTCTTATGCCATTTTTATTTGCATATGTACAATTATTTACAATGAACAGCTTTGACATGTTCATCAAGGCTTCATGTTTGTCTTGTTCTGCCATAGATCCGTTTGTCTGGAAAAACACAAACATGAGTGGTTACACACTAAAACAAGCACAAACTTTATATTTAACGCAACATTACAACTGTATCCGCTAAAGCACGACCTCATAGCATAGATTCATGCATTGCTATATTTTAACAGCAGAATTCCAACACTTACAATGTCTGCGTGTTGTCTGTCCATTCGTGTTGCTCCAGCTGGTGGGGCAGCTCAGGCTTCTGGATGTCAAACATCTATTTAATGTCATCCAGAACCAGCGCCCCCACATGGATGGTGACTGATGTGAAGACTCACCCAGGCTGTTACAGTAAAGACAAAGATGCGTAAGCACTTGTTTAATTCAACTCAAACTGTGAATGATCCAAAGTTTCATAAAGAGATTTCTACCTGTTGAGCTTCTGTTTTGACGGGAGCTGTTGCACCGTCAGGCAGAATTTCAGGAATCTGAGATACTGCAGGAAACAAGAGAAAAGACAGTCGTATGAAGCAATACAAGCTCTCTAAGAGCGTTTGTTTGTCTTGGATATATTCAATCTAAAGTGATAATCCGAGAGAAACATTACGAAAGTCTGATTAATAAAACATGACTCTACTCACAGTGAGCGATAACTTCAGCATCATCACTGGGTGCAGGCAGGGCGAGCAGTCGCATGGGACGCAACACATCCAACTCTGCTTGACTTGCCTGCACACACCAACATACATCACTCTATTATTTTAATACTATTCCTAACTTGTATTCTGTAATCTCGTCATTCAGGATGTGGAAGTGAGATCAGATACTGACCCATTATTCCAGAAGCACCTGAGACCAGCAGGCGCGGAGGCTGAGTATGAACAGCATCCAGCAGGACGACAGGCATCTGTGGGCGGAGACTCTCACCTGTAGACAGGTAAAGATGTACATCCTCTATAAATCCTTCGGAGTGAATAATAATGTGAATATGAAGGGCTGACGAAGCATCATTTACAGAATGAGAAAGATATAAAGAGGCCACTGACCCTGAGCAAGGACGCACGCTGCTGTCTGGGCAGATTACACACGTACAGACTCACCCCCTGTTTAACAGACAAGATCCAGTCGGTTACACAAGAACATTTCAACATTCACTAAAGATTTGTTAAGTGATAAAAGGGTTTGGATACCGGGTAGTGCCTCTCATTGTCCTGAGCCATGACCTTCGGCTCAACGTGACGCTCTTCAAAGGTTTTAAAGTGGCCAATGGACCTTTCAAACACAAACCAAATGAGCTCAACTCTATACGATTAGACAAGACAAAGTACAAGAAGTACAACCGAGATCCACTTACACTAGCTGGTCGTCCAACAACGTGCCATCGTGCGATGACTTGATGTTGGTGGAGCCGTGTTCAGTCGTGTTCCTCCACTGCTGTCTGTCCACTCCATGGGCCAGGTTCTCTGACTGTGAATTAGGCTACATCTTAAAATCGCTCTGGACGACAAAGCGTTTGACTGGTTGTTGGTGGACATCAAGGCACTCAGCTGTGCTCCTCCACTGCTGTCTGTTCAATCCAAGAGCCAGGGATCCATGGGCCAGGTTCTCAGGCTCTTGCGAAGTAAGGTACATCCTAAAATCCCTCTGGACGATGAAGCGTTTGACCTGATCTTGGTGGACATCACGGTGCTCCTGTAAATGTAGGTGTGTGGTCTCGGAATCGCTCTGGACGATGAAGCTTTTGACTTGCTGGTGGTGGACATCACATTTACATTTAGTCATTTAGCAGACTCTTTTATCCAAAGCGACTTACAGATGAGATAAACAATGGAAGCAATTGGAACAACATAAGGACAACAAAAAGCATAAGTGCAAAAAAGAAAATTGGTCTCATATAGCCTATCACAGTATAACGTTACAGAGCTAAGTTTTTATTGTTGTTGAAAGAGTAGGAAAGAGATAGAAGTCAGAACTGATCAGTCAGGTGTTGACGGAAGAGATGTGCTTTCAGGCGGTTCTTAAAGATGGCTACAGAATCTGCTGATCTTGTAGCAGCGGGCAGATCATTCCATAAATGTGGAACCGATCCCGAGAAGGTGCGTGAGAGAGATTTTTTACCTTTTTGGGATGGCACCACAAGACGTAGTTCGTTTGCAGAGCGTAGGGATCTGGCGGGTATATAAGTCTGCATTAGCGAGCGACATCAAGGTACTCCTCCGTGTTGCTCCACTGCTGTCTGTCCAATCCATGGGCTCTTCAATATCACAGCCGAGGTTGGGCACAGGAGCTGGAAACGATGACTTCCCGCACGTCTGCTGCCGCTCGACCTTCGCCTCCAAGTGCATGTTTTCGGTCTCGGGCTCAGCACAAAGCTTCGAGCGGCCCAAAGACACGCTGTACGCTCTCTTCCTCTTACCCATTTTCAGTTTCAGCAAGAAAAACAAAGTACAAAGAACCAGAGAAAAGCAAAACGCCGCCATCTCGTAGCTACTCTCACAACCTTCGTCGCGTCTTTTCAGTGAGTAATTCCCTGATGTCATAATGGTGTTTATCAAACGTTCAGATCTGGTCCTAGATTCTGATTGGCTGAGCAGAGTTCTAAAGAGCATTATAAAACGGTCACTTCTGGTGCTTGATTCTGATTGGTTGAGCAGTGTTCTAAGCCCGCTTGGCGTCCTGCCACAGCGCCCTTAGCTGTTATAAAATGCACTGAAACCCACTGCTGCTTGGGGCTTATTGCTTTCTTTTAGATTCTTATCGATCACAGCCAATGAGAGCATGTCTTGCCATTTTATGTGTGTGAAGACAAATTTGAAGCTTTGCCTTTTTATTCTTCAGTTGTTCGGATGGCAATAACGTTTATGTTGTTCGACAGGAACATGTTAATTGATCTTACTATATAAAAAAAAAATTAAAATTACCAAAAAAAAAAAAAAAAAAAAAAAATAAAAGGACAGATAAAAAAAAAAAATTTAAAAAAAATAAATAAAAAAATAAAAAAGAAAAAATTAAAAAAAAAAAAATAAAAAAAAAAGAACCAAAGAAAAAATTTAAATAAAAAAATTAATAAAAAAGAAAACAAAAAAAAAAAAAAAAACAAAAATTAATTTTTTAAAATGAAAAAAAATATTTTATAAAAAAAAAAAAAAAAAAGAAAAAGCTTTTAAAGACCCATAAAATCCACTGGAAGTCTTAAATAAAAAAGAAATGCCGTAGAGATTTTCTCTGCTAAATGTAGCCTGCATAAAAAATCTCTTTTTGGTTTAATAAAATCACAGGTTTTTCTGGATTTGTTAATCCATTCACATATTGTTCAAATACAATTGAAGACGTGCAAATTATATAGAACTCTTATGCTTGAGTTAGCCTAATGTGTTTTATGTTTCGTTTCATTTATTTTATGTTGACGACAAAGGGTCGCTTACAGCATCATTTAGTCGCGACGAAATACGTTATATTTATTAGCTAATTAACATATATGTTACATACATAATGTTTTGCATAAGACCTACACTGTGGCCAAATTGGACCCCAAGTGAAATGTGACCAAATAATATCACGCTCGTATTCGTGGTTGTCCTCCGGTTTTTTAATAATAATAATAATAATAAAAACTCTCAGATTCAGTACATTATTCATTCATTTATTTTTGGCTCTCTTTTTATTCATTTAAGCAATACTTATGTATAATACCCTGTCAATTCTACAGAGCATTATAGGTTTTCTATAAAAGGCACAAAAATAGGCTATTTAAATGTTTTATGTCAATAATTACTTTTAGTTTATATAAACTTTCCTGCTGTGATTTGTGAGAATATTTAAGAACAAAGGTTTTTGCAAATAAACATTTGTTCTTAAGCGTTTTCATTCCAGCAGATGGCAGTAGCAGTGACGTGACGTGACGTGACGTGACTTAACGTTGCGTGTTACCACTGCGTATTGAGCGTCGTTTTTCATTACGAACATTTTCTCCCACGAGTCTCTCTGACCCTCAAAAAGCATCCTGCTTGTTTTGAGTTTCTGTGACTTTGTTGTATTTACTAATCTGTCTCTGCAGAACAACACTATACCAACAGGCCAAGGCCATGACAACACCCGTGATTCCAGACGGTGTACTACAAATTAAGACGTTCTCCACAAAGATCAAACTTACACTAGTAAGTGCAGATTCGTTTTGTATCAGACCATAATGCTTATTAAACCAAAGGTAATTGAAATGTACGAAGCTGCGCAACTTTTTAACTAAAGCTTTTATATATGTACTAAAATAATGTTTGTTAACATTATTGTTATAAAGTTTATATAACTCCTGTTTTGTTGAATATTACGTCATGACTTGCTTTTCTAGCATTCACATGGCATGTGCACATCATGAACTATGCTATAAATTCACGTGCTGATAAAAGAAAGTCTTGGTTGAATGCAGATTTGTATTTGCAAGATTATGAGTCACTTTGTGACAGTTGCTGTAGTTTTCACTTTTGTATGCGGTTGTTTTTCTTATAAACAGGTAGCAATCACTCTGGAGTTATACTGAACTCTTATGATGTAAAGTTTAATCTGCTGGGGATGGTCTTTGCCACACTAGGGGTCTTTGTCACATCAATGTATCAAGTGGTAAATCATCTGGTATTTACACAGTCAACCCAGGGACCCTCAAGCATATCTGATAAAAAAACATTAAAGATCGGGTAACACACGCAGTTTCTGCCAATCTCATATTAATCTTGGGTAACGATACAGTAGTATTGCATACGTCGTATCTTCGAAGAGTATTTAGTTTGATCAAATTAATAAACGAGAGATACAGCTGTACGATTATTTCTGGAAAAAGACGAGCTGCTGGAGGAACTACGGCACGAGCACACAATACATCATCGCATTAATCCCTTTGTGTTTTTTTACATTATGCACGTACAGTACGCGCCGATTGCCAACAAAACACAGACATATGACTTAGTTTCACTTACCACGTGGAGTTCATGTCTTTTAGCACTGGGACCGCGCCATCTATCAGTTTCAAACGATCCCCAAATCCAGCGTCATATCCACCGTTTATATAACATCCATCACTGAAACGCCATATACAAACAAACACACCTCAACTTCTCTCACTATAGCAAGAGTAACGAGCTGCAGCTGCAGGCCCACAGCGCAGCCAATCATGATAAGCGGGTCTTACTTTCGCTCGTCGCGTGGGCGGGCTATTTCTTTCGCCATTTTTAGTGGTGTTCTAATTTCATTCGCTTCTTCAAGTGGACTGTATTAATGAACTAATGTAGTGAATAGTGAATGAGGGTATAGGGGGCTATTTCGGACACAGTCCTTGTCTTCATGTTGAGTGAGTGCGCGTTAACGCAGAAGTTGTGTCACAAATGACACTATACACCAGAGCCATAGAAAAACAGAGTTGCGAAACACTTTAATCTCGCCGCCGTGTGGTCATATGGTTCATGGAGCTCTCAATAGTTCCACACTGTCAGTCTAGTTGAATGGGTTTAAGCGGGACAGACAGTGAAAGCAGCTGTATTTGAAGCTATTGCAGTCAGAAAGTCATTTTATTATACAATTTATACAGGGAAAGGGTAGAAAACATTCATTTAATGAGCAGCCTTCATAGAAAATCATTCGACCACACATTAAAACACAAGAAAGCCATTTTTTCAAAAAACATACTTATAATTAAAAACCAGTTTGACAGAAATGTATTTGATCAACTTACAAGTTGTTGTTTTGTGCTGGTTTAAGTATCATATATTTGTTGATACTGTAGCACAATGAATGTTTATGTAATAATCTAGTAATAATCTTGTGATTTTTGTTTTCTGAGAAGGCCCCTAGTGAAAGTAAGAAGGGAGAAATGGAGCAGTTCTTCCAGAAGGACAGCATGGTGCGACAGAGCCAGGTACACCTTTGTAGTGTATTTCGGGGAAACTATGAGTTTAACCACAGTAACACACGTATAATTAATTGTGATTAACCATTAACTATTCTATACACTTTACCTGATGCAGCAGAATTAATAATAGCGACAGACTAAATGTACTCATCCAGCGAGTGATCAGCAGATCGTATATCAACTCTAAGAAATGTTACTTTCCTGGCCTTGGAAAAACAATATTCTTACTGTAGTACAGTACCACTTCAGAAATCTTAACGAAATCGAGCAGTTTAAGTGACGTTGATATGTGATAAATAAACACAGAAACGATTCGAGCGTGGTTACAAATGCGGTTTTATTTACTACACTAAAAGGGAAATAAAACCAACTAACTAACAAAGACCAAACACTAACAAACAGACATGAAACGTAAAAGCAGTAAAGAATGAAAGAAATAGACAAAGCAAAGAGTGGCATAAACCATCTGCATAAACCATCAAGGACAATCTCCTTATTTAAAAGGGGCAAAGCTTAAGCGCAGCTATTTAGAAATAGATCAGATACTTGCATTGGCTTCCTGGTTGTGCTGGGACAAGTTCTGGTGCGCGTGCAAAAGGTTTCAGAGTCCTGATGAGTTCAAAGCGAGCGGGTGAGCCCGTCGGATTCTTTCTTAGAGCCGGATTGGCTGACGAAGGTAGAACGAACTTAGCCGAAGCAAACTGCCGGAAGAAGCTGTCTCCGAGGAGAGAGACAGGTCTCGAGAGGGTGCACGAACACGAGCGAGCGCGAACACACAGAAGCGAGCACACACGAGCGAGCGCTGTTTCCTTCGTGCACAGATGTTATAACCCCGGGGGCGTCACGGAGATTGGAGCAGGAGTAGTCTTAGAATAAACTAAAATGAGTACATTACTGTGCTATACACCATATTCTGAGAAATGAAGAGGGAAACATTTAGATATGAAACATGAAAGGATTATAATTACATTGACCTGTAGTTTGTACAAGAATGTAAATATACACAGAATACCACTAAGCACACATGCCTTTGAGGTTATAGGTGAAGGAGAATAACATGGGGACAAGCATACACTGCGTTCCAAATTATTATGCAAATGATATCTTTCTCTGGTTTTCCTAATTTGTCGATGCAAATGACAGTCAGTATAATTTTCAAGTAATCAACAGTTAGGGTACATTTGGAATTTTATTGAACAAACCTCCCACTGACAACAGTATTTATTTAAAAAATGAAAAACTCAAAATGCACTGTTCCAAATTATTATGCACAACAGAGTTTGAAAACATTTCATAGGTTGTAAAAAACTGAAAATGGTCATTTGTTGAATTTGCAGCATTAGGAGGTCATATTTACTGAAATCAAAAGCTATTTCAATCAAAAACATCCTAACAGGGCAAGTTACATGTTAACATAGGACCCCTTCTTTGATATNTATTCATAGAAGAAAACATTTTGTGAGCCCTTAAAAGTTTGAAAGAAGTACTGTATTTCTCTCTCATCGTGCGTGTGTGTGCGTGTGCGTGTTTGTTGGCTCAGAGGTTGTGTAAGCGATGTGGTCAGGCCTGGCGTGCTGCATCTCTAGAAGGCTGGAAACGGTACCATGACCCCAACATCACTGAAGGTCAACACACGCTCAAGTAAGACTTATTTATGTCTGCTATGTGACATTTTTGTTTAGTTGGACAGTGGAGAAAGTCTTTGAATAGCAACAGAAGCCAAAGTGAGGCTGGTAAATAAACTTTATCTATAATTATTGTGGTGTGTTGCATTTCTAATCTTTTTTTGCAAATGTTTTATTTTGACAGAGGGTTGTCGAGGCAACCAAGGAGTACTATCATGCAATTCAGAGCGCGGTCATCAGATGACTCTGCAGCAGTGTTTGTGTCTGCCTATGATGTCCTTCCCTCTGTTAACCGTACTGCAGCGTACCGAACGCCACCAGGAGAGTCTGCGTCTCGCTGACATCATACAGTAGCATCTGACCAACACAAACTATACGAGATCTGACTTGAAAATTCTTTATTGGTTTAACATTGTTTCTCTTAATAAGCTGTTGATAGTGTCTTTTCTAAATGGTCAAAGTGAAAAAAGTCTTGCATACTAAAGCATCTGATGTTTTTTGCAGCATGATTTTGCTAAAACCAGCCACTTAGACAGGAAGATTCTGTAAAATTACAGTTTTAGTTTTTACTAATAAAAGCTTTGTGGTTAAAGCGATACTTCAGCCATGAATCAAAATGTCTACCGCTTGGAAGTGAAAGGATGTGGTATTATAAATCCGACTACATTATTCTTCAAGAAGAAAGTCATATTCACTTAGGATGCCTTGAGGGTGAATAAAACGTGGGGAAATTTTGATTTAAGGCTTACGATCACTGATGTCCAGTTCTGCATCCGAACTTCCTTTTTGTCCTTCAGGTTTCCTCTAAAGAGGAGCTGCAGAAGTTTCTCCAGAAGATGAGGGAATCCTCACTGCTCCTGCTGGATAAAGGGCTAGATCCACTTGGATATGAAATACAGCCCTAGACAGTGTGTGGTTTGACAGTGTGTGGTTTTTTTTCTTGTGATTCTGTTGTCCACAATGCCTTTTGGGGAAAAACCTGTATTTTGTAATTTAATAAAAAATGTGTTTAGGAACAATGTGTGGTGTGGTTAATGCCACCAGACGGCTGTTTTAGATCTGTTTCTGTAAGTCGGTCTGTCAGGTTTTAAAGACAACTTGTGTTTTTCTGAATATTCATCTGAAAGATTGCTTGTCATCGTCCTGCTTGTTATCTTGCAGCAGTAAGGTCAGTATTTGAATTGAAGTAATTATATATAAAATGTATTTAATACTGTAGTGTGTATACGTATATAATATCTGTAGGATAAAGTAAATTGTATAAAAATATTATTAGTACTATGTGTTTTACTGCAATTTATTTATTCCAGGCTTTTACTCTTGACGATATACAGTAACTGGTGTTTGTGCTTTTTTGTCTTGTTTTCACATCTTGATTCGGAAAGTAGTAGATGGGAAAGTCTGACATGCTTTATGCACATTATAATTTTTTAATTGAATGGCTGAATGCAGTTGGAGGGAGGGGGATGCAAATTTTGTCAATCTTTTTAGGGAACTTTTCACATGCTGCTTCACTATGGGATTCCTTTTGTGCCAATAAAAATGAACGCAAACTTTTAAAATACGAACAAAAATGTACAATGAGAAAGAAAAAAAAACTGATAATGAGAACAATAAACTCAATTGCAAGAATGTGACATGATTTTCAAATAAAATGCTATGTTTCTTAACTTTCTAAGATTCGTTTTTGCAAATAATACTTTTGAATTCGCTGCTACATTTTTCATTTGCGCTTTCCGAGTTTTCGTTTACGCTTCTCAATTTTTCGTTCGCCTTTCTGGCACAAATCTCACGTGTAGGCAGGATTTATGGCCGCTTTACGTTGATTGGCTAGTGATTTTTTGATTGATAGGTCCCTGACAAGGAAGTCGATACTGAAGACAGTGCAGCGGATTAGAGGCAGTGTTGCCAGATTGGGCGGATTCCCGCCCAATTGGGCGGTTTTGAATTTGATTGTGCGTGTAATAATTGGCTTGGGCGGGTGGACAAAATTTGGGCGGATTTGGGATCAGTTTGGCGGGTTTGAAACATGTACATTGTATAGGCTTATTATTTAACAAAACCCAAGTGTGCGTGTACTCCATCCAATTAGTAATCGTGACGTTTCTAAACACGCCCACTGACGAGGTCGCTGGCTAGCCCGCGGCTTTTAGCCAATCACGAGTGATAGTTTTCCACCGCCAAAGTTTTGCAACCGCCTAAAAATCAAACCACGCGCTCTCAGCAAACAGGAGAGCGCAAATGATTGATTAAATATTAATCATTCATTTGGGGCGGTTTTGTGTGCGTTTGGGCGGGTTTTGGACCGTTTTTGGGCTGGAAACCTTCAACTCTATCTGGCAACACTGATTAGAGGGCTCTCACTAAATCCTTGGTGATTAGAGAGCAATCTGTTTGCGGTTTTCTGTATTGTATTGTTTTAGTGTTTGTACTTAAATTACTTTCTTATTTTGTTAGTATATTAGCAGGGTTGCCAACTTTCACGCACTTAAAAGTAGGACACGCTTCCAGGCTCTATCACGCCATAACAATCTTAAAATCCCTCTGGACGATGAACAGGACGATGCTCCTGTAAATGTAGGTACGTGATTTAGGTGATACGGAGATGATAACATACGTCATACGTCGTTTTGTAATTATACAAAATCTATTTATTTTTTAATACTAATCGTGTTAGTTAAAAATAATATAAATGAGAAATAGCTTTAGTAATAAATTATTAACAAATGAATAATATAGTGTTGCTAATAATATTAGTGTTGCTAATATAGTGTAGTGTTATAGTTATAAGCCCCATAGTGTTGTTGCTTTGTTTGGAGTCTGATAAAAATGAAGATTCTTTTAACATAAATGTTTTCTTATGCGTGACCAAAAAAATCACAATACTAAAATAAAGCATCGTACAGTAAAAACTAAAATGATCAAATTAAAATTATTTTCAAATGATCAAATTATTTTTTGGCCTAAAAACGAGCAGCAGAACTAATACGTAGTGACGTAGGCTTCATTGAACGCTTTCTCCCAAACTGTGCATGGCCCACAACATAACCATATGATTAATTTATTATTTATATTCATTTATTATTCATCTAATTTATTAATTTGTTGATTTTTTATTACTAAAACTAGTTCTTAGACTCTTTGTTTTTAATGCAATTTTTAATGTTTAAAGAATTAGGCCAATTTCCAAATTCTACACAAAATGATGATACGGAGGGATTTACAGATTTATATTTCTTAACTTTTATTAATACATTGTTATTTAATTTTCAGCTTTTTAATTGCATTATTTAGTGTTGTTTCAACTTATTTACCTCTGTGAGTTTAATATTTTCACAGGTTCTTTGATGACATCGTTCATAGGTTGTTTGCACATGACGTCACGTTTTAGTGTGTCATTGAAGGCAGGAGGATGAATCCTCTGTAGAAAACATTTTCTTCGCACTTGAAGTTAGTTTCTTAAGCTAAAGAATTTTTCATAAATAATTGTTAAAATAAATAATGTTTAAAGTGTGCAAAGAAAAGTAAAAAATTGATTAGACAAGATTTTTGAACATGAAAATTTATTTTTATAACCATAACCCTAAGGCATATAGGATGTGTTGTAATGCACAAAGCCTTACATAATAAGGTTCACACCCCTGAGTTAAACAAAGTTCAGTTTGTAAAATCTAAAAACCCAGTAAAAATGCTTTTAAACAACTGATTGTCACATGATTGCCTTCAGGACATTGTTCACAGAGCACTCTTTCATTGCATAGATAATAAAGTCTCTGTAAGGTGTCACTTAAGATTCAACTTTTTTTCTAAAACAGCTTAGGAAAACCTCACCTGACAACAAATGAGAGAGAAAAAATACAAATGAGCAAAAGGTCTCCCTTGCTCTGCATGTAGCCTCTTTATTGTCTAAAAGTCTAAATCTTAATATAAAACAACATATTACCTATTCAAATTATTATGTCCAACCCTATAAAGACTAGAGATCTTCTGTTATTTTTCCTAAGTGGATTTTTACAGTGTTAATCTGTGTATCCCCTAAATTTTGTATGGGTCATTTATTAAGCACTATTGTGGACATGCTGATGCTAAGAAACAACCCCATTAAGTATGTGTACATAGAAAATAAAGTTGTATGACTGGGAAGAGAAATCAACAAAATGAACAGAAAGGTGTAAACACTGAATCTCCGGCAGTTTACAACAGGCAGATGATTTAAAAACTGTATAAATGGTAGGCAAATGTTCATCTGGATTAGTAAACATATGATTGAAAAAGAATATTATTATTCTTTATACACAAATTACACGGAAATAAAAAATGTGTACGTTTGTTTCAAGTCCACATCATATTAATTAATCATATGTTACACATAATAATAATAGCAACTATTATTTGTAATCATAACTGCATAATAATTCAAAGTTTTCAACACAGTTATTCTAAAAAAAAATCATAACCCCGTCCACCCTAAATTCAATAAACTTGATGTTCGGATGCATCATTGTTAAGTGCGCTGGATCTTGCGTTTGGCATTTGTTCTGTTGTTCACTTGATTCATCCCTGATTAAAAAAAAGTCAAAATGTTAAAATACCCAAAGGTCATGTTGTACCCTTGTATTTCTGAAACGTTCTTGTTAGCAGACATACTTGAAAAATTCAGTGTGTAATTGTCATCATTAATAGTGAAGGTCATTGTGTTTTGTTGCTTTTGGTAACACTTCTCGATGTCATCACTTGAGACTGAACATCCTCCCTATTCAAAACCCATAGCAGAAAATGTCAAACAAGATAATCAGCCATTTTAAGTGCCCTACAGACATGAATACAATTTGTCCACACCTATTACTCTATGTCATTTAGTTACTATAAAAAGCATTATGTACTTTCAAAGAATACATTTTACCGTGTTTTTGAAGGTGTGCCATTTACCCTTCCTCCCTTCAAACTGCCACACTGGTGTTTTATTTACAGGAGCCATCAACTTCTTGAAAACGGAGGTTAATCTGTTAAGTGACACATACTGGTGAATGGTATCAAATGACTATACTCCTACTGTTTTAATGTTTATTGATTGTGATTTCAGTGTAAATTGTTTCATGATGTACAGTATAGGTAATGGCTGTTGTAAACCCTAATGTTGTAACTTTTGCCTCCTTTTAGCTATCTCTGTTCACAGGTTAAATATGTGACACTATCACTGAAAGAAAATTCTGTAAAAAACGCACATTTTCTGGCAGTTGGGGCGGCAGAAATATACCGTATACCGTATAACCGTTTTTATCCTGTAAAATGGCATGTTTTTCTTGTAAATTTGCAGTCTTTTCTGTAATTTGATAGTTTTTTATCATATTTCGAACATGTTAAAAATCTGCAAATAAAAAAAAACGTAATTTTACAGAATTTTAACATGTAATTTTACTTTTCAACCTAAAGAATTTACCTCTTTCATTTCACATCACTTTAAAAGTCAGGTTTTGGAATCCAAATGAATACAAACAGTGTTAAGTAAATGAGGTAAAACTCACACTCCAGTTTGAGACGGTTCATATTTAGGACGCCTCCTAACCCGTCTTTTAAGGTCTGTAGATACATTTTTCTGATACATTCCTGGAAACAGATAAACACATGAATGTGACCACTCCTGTTTAAAAAAATGAAACCTGCTAAGCATCTTAATAATTTAATTTTCAGGCATGTGTTAGTTTCAATCAAACCTTTAAAGCTAATCTCATATGTGTGGGAGTCGATGGGGAACTGAACAGAACCCTGCAGGTTTTTTTGATATTCCTTCTCCAGTTTTGAACTCTGAATCAGACTGGCTTTGCCCTTTGAACCCTGAACAGACACACCCAGATGTTCATTCAGTATTCGATAGATAGATCATTACGTTCATTCTAGGGAATACGTGATTCTGATTGGTCAGTTGCAACATTTTAAAGTCTGGTTGTCCTTGATTAAACCAATAAAAATCCAGCTACTGCAAGTAATTGTTACTTGTCTAATGTATCACTTCGCTGTCTCTTTTCTTATCCCAACATAAACAAAATACCTATTAGGTGGTAAAAAAGTATTTTGTGTCTGAATATTTACTCAATGTGGCAAGCACATACCTTCTCTCCATACTGATACCATCCATGGTCACCACGGTAATACCACAGCCACTCTGTCTGTTTCGATCCTTTACGTCTGACTTTAATATTCCTTTTTTTAAGAACTCTCATCTTGGTGAAATCAATCGAGATAGCTCTATAATGTGAGACAGAGAAAGTATATCATGTATTTCTATTAAAGAGGAGTTTAAACACAATGATCACAATTGAGTTTTTTCTGTAGCAATAAATAGTTTGCCATATTTTGGAACAGTTTTGTAGGAATAAACGTACAAAACATTTTACCATTTAATTATGGACAATAAACATACCCAGCGCGGGTGTTATAGATCCTGATTCCTTTGGTGTTGGGTCGTGAAAACTGAGCCTCCAGTATGTGATCATTGGCAATGTCCTCCCAGCCATCTCCTAAATCCAACTGCCATCTGTAGGGTCTGCCATCGTCTTCATCACTGTCTGTAAGTGTTAAAAAATGCTTAATAAAAAACAAACGGTTAGTAAAGCACTATACACTAACATCAATGCAAACATACCTTCAGATGAGGGACTACTCTTTCTTCTATGCCGTCCACCATAGCTTTTCCTCTCTCTACGTTCATTTGGTCCACGTGATGCATGTGATCTAGGATTGTGGTTTAGTCTGCATCCAGCACCATAGCGGCACGAGTCATTCACGTAGTACTTGCATATGTGCTCATTTTGACACTTGTCTCCATACCGGCAGTGACCATCATTGTAATACCTACAAATGTTACGCTTGAACAAATAGCACCATGGTTAGTATTTATTGAGACAACATTCTAGGGCATTTGAAATTTGTTTACTCATCTTCTATTTTTTAGCTTGTTTTTAAAAACACAGAGACATTTACTTTGGCAGTTCTATCGCTAGAGTTGGAGTCCGAGCTGTGACATGAGCCTGAATCTGAGGCAGTCTCAGAGTTGGAGTCACTGAATTCTGATGCATTCTCATATAAGTTTTCTAGAAATTAAAAGTTCATTACATTAGTTCTGAACTAAAATCAGAGGAATTTATAATCAATATGTGATTTATAAAAATGAATTTGAGCAACAAACTAAAAAAAAAATGTATAAGGGTCACTGAAAAACATCCTTACAGGTATAGTTCACCCAATAATAAAAATTCTTTCATCATTTATTCACCCGCATAAATTTCATTCCTCTGCAGAAAACAAAAGGAGATATTTTGAAGAACGCTGGTACCAAACAACACTGGCTCCCATTGACTTCCATTGTATGGAGGCAAAACCACTGAGACATTTCTCAAAATATCTTCTTTTCTTATATACTTTTCTCTTCTTTTCATATATAGTGTTCATATACACTTTTCAACAACATATAGTTTTTAACGACAAGCCGGTCAATAAATGATGAAATGTTTATTTTTGGGAGAACTATCAGTTCAAGATGGCTAGTGAGTTTCATTATTGGTTTCGATTTTGTTCATAAACTACTTTATCTAAAACCCTATAATGCACGTTAACATATATGTTATGGGATATTACTTTGTAATTTAAACTCTAGAAGGTACTTTATGCTTTTACCAAAACGTATTATTCCCAAATCAGTGTCAAAACAGCAGACTGTGACAACATGCCCCGCTTTGACTTACGTGTATGCGCATGTAGATAATTTGACTTAAGTACAATGTTTAGCAATTGATGGTTTTAGAAATATATTTAAAAACGAAGACGATGACAGACAGATAATAAACATGATGAACCTTGCTAAGAGTGACACACCGGTGGTCAATGGAGACATCCTAACCTACCTGTAACTTAGCTACTATTAGCCTACTGAAACCACTGTGTGGTTTTATGCAATTTTGCTTGTTTGATAACTTAAAAATATGAAACTCACCCGAATCCTCTTGATGGTTCGAAGCCATGTTCATAAATGAGACACCCTATTTTACTTTCAGTTTCAATTACTCACATATACTTACAGGATCGTGTATAGGCTACTTACATAAATAGACGCTGCTTAGATCATTTCGGTTTGTCAAAATATTTTTTTCCGGTGCATGATTTATTTATTTCACCAGCCAAAACAATGCCCTTAATACATTACATTAATACAATTAATCGATTTTTATTACAAATACGACATTGTGGAGCTCTGGCGCCATCTGACGGTTATTAAAAAAGGAAACTTAAAGGGATTTCACCCAATGTTGCCAGATAGAGTTGAAGGTTTCCAGCCCAAAAACGGTCCAAAACCCGCCCAAACGCACACAAAACCACCCAAAATAACTGATTAATATTTGGTTAAATTTGATCAATATTTTGGTATTTTAAATGCCACAATTAATGTACCATGCTATGGCCAGCGACATACATCAGCAGCAACGGAACCACAGTGACGTTCACATCTATGGCCCATGGCACCGCCCTCACAACACACAAAATGCACTTTTACAGTGTAGATTTAGTTTAAAGATCATTCACATACACAATTCGTTAATAACGAGTTCAACAATATGTATTGAGATTATATTTTATACTTCAAATATTATTATTTTAACTATTATTATTACTACATTTTACTCATTATAAACAGGTGTAAGTAAGAGCGAGACAGACAGAGGGAGATCTTAAGCCTACCTTTAAATGCAGAACACTAACAGGGTGTCGGTTGTAACTTGACAGGATGCTGAAGAACACAGCTGAACGCAACTTTTCAGAATCACTTCGGCATATTGACTGTTTATATTTCCCGCTGAGTGCTGGCTGCTTCTTTTTAGGCGGTTGCAAAACTTTGGCGGTGGCAAACTATCACTCGTGATTGGCTAAAAGCCGCGGGCTAGCCTGCGACCTCGTCAGTGGGCGTGTTTAGTAACGTCACGATTACTAATTGGATGGAGTACACGCACACTTGGGTTTTGTTAAATAATAAGCCTATACAATGTACATGTTTCAAACCCGCCAAACTGATCCCAAATCCGTCCAAATTTTGTCCACCCGCCCAAGCCAATTATTACCCGCACAATCAAATTTAAAACCGCCCAATCTGGCAACACTGGTTTCACCCAAATATGAAAATTCTGCAGAACACAAAAGTAGATATTTTGAAGAACGTTGGTAACCGAACAACGGCGGTACCCTTTGACTTGCGTTGGTCTCTCCATTGTTCGGTTACCAACATTCTTGAAAATATCTTCTTGTGTGTGTTCTAATAGAGTTTCTTTTTTATACACAGCTATAATATAAAGATGGTAAAATAGTTAGAGTTAACAAATTTCACACCTATTTCACACCTGTATTCATTGTTTTGCAGAAGTTGTTTGTTATCTGACCAGGTACCAAATTAGGCCAAGTGACTTTTTATGTTATACAGCATGACTAAAAAAACCTTGTTGCTCATTCTCTCCTTTGCTTACTCCAGCTTTAATCCTCCTAGTAGCGTGGCCTGGTAAACGGTACTGTTTAGCGTGTTGACAAAATGTTTATATGCTCCCCTACTTGTAAGTCGCTTAAGCGTCTGCCACATGAATAAATGTAAATGAATAAAAATGTGCACACTTTCCGTAGTTCCGTAAGAAAAATATGTTGAAAGGCCTAATAGCATTAGAACAGTATATTGCAAAATAAATCATTGAGCTCTTGAATTCTTGAGTCACACGATTAATTGACCTCGTATGCTAATATGTAATACTGAATTAACAATAGTGCTGCTGATGCAACAGACCACTAGATGGGGACAGTAACAGTCAAATCCCCCCGCAGTCATCCCTTTTGCTAATGAAAGGCACTAAAACCATGGACTTAACTGAAAGATCTATAATCATGCATTTGACAAAAAAGTCATGAACAACAAACAATTGTAGGTAGTTTATTATGGAAGTTTTTGCATTTCTCACATTTTTCTGGTTATGTTGTACAGGAAATAAGACTCACTGCAGTCAGCGCTTTTTTCCCTTCCTTCCTTCCTTCCTTCCTTCCTTCCTTCCTTCCTTCCTTCCTTCCTTCCTTCCTTCCTTCCTTCCTTCCTTCCTTCCGCTAGCCCAGCGGTCGACAACCCGTGGCTCTTCTGCCACCCACATGTGGCTCTTGTGTCAACCCCCCCCCAGCTTCCTGCAGTCTCTCTAAGGCCCTGTTTATGCCTGGCATTTAAGATGCGTTTTGGTCGCTCGGATCACAAGTGGACGAAAGAGGCACATATAGCCTATTTAATGTTTAATATTATGTTATATTAATATATATATTTTCATATTATATACCCGTTACACCTGCTGCTTTAATCCGTCTATTTTGTCCACTTTTGACCTCTTCTGTCCTGATTTCTTCAAGATTTCACGCTTTTAATTCAGTTCATTTTACACCGTTTTTAGTATTTTACATTTATTTTACAATACAATTTATTGAATTGTTACAATTATCTTTTGAAACTTAGGGTCCATGTCCAGAACTCTTTGCAAAAGGGTCTTTGTACCACTGGTAGAAGAAACATCTTTAATAAGAAGCATACAGTGTTTTGTTATGTAATTTAAAGACAGTTCATCTGCAGTGAATGAGGTCATAGTCATTAAGTCTTTCAATACACACTGACTCATCGTACAGTACATTCTTAAACTGATGAACAATTCTTCCGAAATTTCCCAGTCATTCATCCTTTATGCCTTTAGGCCACCATGGCCGCAAACATCAGAATAAAAAAAATCGGTAGCTGTGATTACACAGTATAGGCATTGTCTGTTTTCAGCAGATTGGTCAAAGAACTATATCGTATTACGCATTGTCAGCTGTTTTGAATTACTGAAGATAGTGTTCTTAAGTGTGTTATTTTCTGTCTGGCAGAATACAGTGGCCTAAAACTCCCACCCAAACCACAGCTGCAGCAATCTGAAAAGAAAGTAAACGCTAGGGAGACACTGATGATTCAGTTGGAAAACAAGTGGAAACATGTGTGCATGCATGAGAACAAATGTTTCGTGGTGGCCGTGATGGTACATAAATAAACGTGTTCCGGTGTTGGACATCTCGCTGTGTGAAAATAAATGTAGGCTATGTGAAGGGTTCTCAGAGTCTAACCAAATCAGTCTAATGAGGTCTATGAATATTCTGAAGCCGACCCGTTTCCGTCTCTTGCTTACTCTTTACGATTTTTTCATCAGCACATATGAAGAGACGCTAAGTCTTAACATATTGTTCTTTGGCATAACCTTTAAGTGTTTGTGCATGTACATTAGCACAAACACTTCCGGCTACACACTTTTCATTATTCATTAAATGCACCACATTTCTACAATCAATGGTTGACTACAAAGACAATATTTGCTAAATTACATGTGGCCGACACAAATAAAATTTACTCACCGTTGTCAATTAATGCATCAGTTCATTAAAACACAAACACCTGATGTAATAACATAAAACATGTTGACTTTTATTATTTGGCAAAACATTTTTGTCAAGAACAAAAACTGAAATAACCAAGGATGGGCAAATATCAGAATACTGGGCAATTCTGGAGTGTGAATTTAAAATACATTACTTTATTATTCATTAAGTTTCAATGATCCATGTGGCAACTGGATACAAAACAGTCAAATACTGGGGGGAGTGCATGACATTCACATTAGTATGTTTCCTCAGACATTTAAATAGAGTACAGAATTTCATACAGGGATGTAAACGGTTAATAAAGTTATCATTATCGTTCCATTTGTCCAAACAATGCTACAAAACGATTACTGTTCAGTTTGTTATATTTGACATTCAGTTTGCCATACAATTACATTATTCTTATCAAAACAAAAAAATGTGCCAAGACAATATGCCTTGTCACACAAAATCCTGAGACAGTGTATTGTGGCCCCCTGCAAAGAAATGGCTATATCTCTAGTTGCCTTGAGTCTTTCCACATTTAAGACATATATTCACATTACAGGCAAAAACCGTAAATTCCTTTTCAATGACATGTAGTGTATGAATAACTTGTAAATCATCTTTAAGCACGCACCTGCATAGTTACAAGTTGTTGAGCTGTGTAACTGGATGATCTTGTTTTCGCTCATTCAGGTACTGCCAGTGCCACATAATGATTACATTATCAAAATATTATCTTTTTATTATATTATCAGTTTTTGGACAAATAGCTGTAAATTACATGATAACATTGTACATTTTGTTCCCACTTTATATGACATGTTTTTACATACTGTGTACTTGTATAGAAGACAGAAAGCAGATACTTCAAATATAAGTACAAAAGTATGTACAACTGGTATATTGAATACCTTTTTTATGTGAGCACATATATTTTAAGACAACTAATATAAAGTGGGACCTAATCTTTTCCCTGATAAATTGCACTTCCAAAAGTGAATCTAATTATTTAAAATTTGAAGAAAAAAATCATTATTAGTTTATAAAATTAACTTAAAATACTACTTGCCCTTTGTAACCCTAACCATCAAACCATTAGGCTAAAACAAGCAAAACCACACAACTACGAGGGGAAAATGTTAATGTATGTAGGATCACAAGAAAGTGTTTTTTTCCCCCCCAAAAAATATATATTCCTGAATTGATTGCTGACATGATTATTGTTATTATTATTTCGTAGGCCTGAAAAACAGCTTCTTCGTGAGCATGGATGCAAAGCAGGGCACCTGCTTTTTGCCTATAGCACTGCGATCGCTGCAGTTGCCCACACTGCGGTAGGAAACTTTTCTGTTTACTAGTGTCAGGAGCTCAGTAAACTCTAGTGTGGAACCGTAGCGTCTTAGGATTTCGCACAGATCCTGGATATACCACGAGCCATTGATGACCTCACGGTGAGAGTAGTATCCTAAAGAAAAGAAGAAAACAACATCTTTTCAAGTGAAATTACTGTATGTTGCATCTAAAACACTAAGGGGCGGTTTCCCAGACACGGCTTAGACCTAGTCCCAGACTAACTGAAATGTTAAAGGTGTTTTGTTCAAAAACAGCTTGCACTGACATACCTTTAAATAAATCAGTGCGATTGTTTTGTCTCAAGATGCACAACAGCAATGTTTTTTGTGAAGAATTTTTTTAAACACAACTCAAATATCCTAATTTAACTAAGGATTAGTCCTGGTTTAGGATACTTCCTGTCTGCGAAACCTCCCCTAAATGTTGGTTAAACAAACAAGTTCAATTCCTAAAGCACTGACCTTCAGCCACTGAGTAGCACATAATAAAATCTGCCCCTGCTGGAAGAGTGTATAACACCCCTGCATCCACTACCACCTCATTGGCCATCTGGCTGTCAACCACATCCATCGGTGTCGCAGGATCATCGTGTCTGTCACCACGGCAAGCCTAAAAAATTAATTTACAAGTGTAGACGTTTACAGGACATTTCTTTACAAGATGCATCAGACTGAACTTTTCATATAGGAAGTAAAGGACCAACTACCTGTAAGATGAAGATTTTGGGTTTCCCTACAAGGCTACGGCACTTATCCCCCTTGAACAGAGCAGTCATTTCCTGAACATCAATCTTTGCATCATTAGCAAAGACGTGGCCATTTTCTCCATGACTTAAAAAGACGCAGACAAAACAATCTGCATCCACATGATCTGCGGCAGCAACTGGAATCAAATTTGCAGTGAAGTTTAAAGGAAATTTTCATAATGCTGTTTGTTACCACAAATAACTGACGCATATTTGGTAAAATATTTTCTTGTATGCAAAGGGTATACTGTGAAAGTGATGAAAAAATTGTGAATCCGACAAATGAGATTTCATGATCAAATAAGATTTGCTGTTATCAATGTGCACTCATATTTTGTTTTGGCTGTGTTTACATGAGTTCATGTTTTTGAAGTTAAGATTTCCACCAAAAAATCTGTAGTTTCTCAGCAAATTTTTTAACACTTGAAGCTGACATTACTTTATCATGTTGTATTGTTTTGCAATTACAAAGATTGATGTCAAATATTGATGTCCAAAGGTAGCACATACCTTCGTTGAGTATTGCCAAAACTTGCTCACGTTTGTGATTTTCGTAAGCCCTCACCTCAAAACCCAGCTCATCAAATCTGTAAGTGAATAAGAAAAAGAACCTTTGGTTACTCTTAGGAAGAAAAAAAATACTGTTTTACTATAGTAAAACAGTATATTTTTTACATTAAAGTCCGAGTAAAGTGACATTGAAATATGTGTTCTGAGTTTGTCACACAACAGAAAAGTGTGTTAATAACCACCCAGCCAAATTTGAATGGAGAAAAAAACATCCAAGTAAATAAAATACATTTTTAAGCAGGACTCTCTGCTCTCAAACGCTGGGGGTGTGTCCGCACGCTGAAACCACGCTCACTCGAATCGCTCAACCTGAGTCCCCAGCCCAGTAGGCTATATGTCAATTATGAGAATACGTTTTATGGGAGGATTTTAATTCAAACACGCGCGATATTCATAGTTGTGGTTACAAATAGCAGCCGGCAATGTTCAAAGATAGCATTTGTGCACGGAGGCAGCTTAGAGAGACAAGCTTCATAGGCAGCGTAACGGAAGTCTATTTGAATTAACAGAGAGCGTCTTTGCTATAACCAATCACATATTTAAAAACTACAATACTAATTTCTCGTTAGAAATGCAATCAAAAGTTATTGAAAGTGAAAATTAAACTTACATTTATACAAAACTATGCCACAAAGGGCGTTTCGGCCGCCATTATATTTTTTCGACCTTGAGCCTTCACACCAAACCCGTTCCTCACATGTTGTTATGGAAACGACAGGTCTCCATCATTGGTTAGCTGTGAAAAGGTGCTTGACAGGACATTTTTTCAGAAAAGTTCCGTTCGCGTTTGCGTTACCATTTGCTTGTTATTTGGCATGAGATTTGTTTAGTTGGGCAGAGTGAGGGCCTGAAAGCGTGTGCGAAAAGCTTACAACCCTGAGCTCCTGATTGTGCAGACACCTGATGCCAGGTGCTCTAGTGATAGTGGAGGGGCCATGCATGCTCGGACAATCCATTGCTTCATCGATTCCCCGTTTTAGCCCCGCCCAAAACATCCTGAACAGAGAATCGGTGAAAAACTGTTTAACGGTTTAACTCCACAATTCTTTGTAATGTGGTTCAGCAATACATTTCTAACATCTATAATGTGTTTAGAAACAATTCTCAGAATTCTCTTTACCCAGACTTTAACTTCGAATGAGCTATTTATATTTACATACACCGTGGGTCCCCTTACATGGAATTCACCATGTTGTTTCTACAGTAGCCCTAAACAGACAAACTGCTCTACAGAAAGCGTTTCATAAATATGTTATCTCCTTCAGCAAAAAAGCGAAAATGTGACGAAAATGTGCCAGCCGCCGTAGTGCTTCGAAAGGGAGGAGAGGAGTGAGACGTTGGTTGCAATTCGCAAACTCACCGCTAGATGCCGCTAAATTTCATACACTGGACCTTTAAACAACTTTCCAAATACCTTCTAATGAGATTCTGATTGTCTGCGTTCGTGCCAGAGCGGTTGTTCAGCATGAGTTGCCAGTAGAAACTTTCATGGTTGAAGATCAGAGCGATTCCTCTTCTCTTATGGTTCATCTTATACTCCTCATTAGGATTCTCTGGGGCAAGTAAACTGACAAGCAATACAAGTCACTTGTAAATACACAGTGCAGTCTAAATGTAACAATCTTTTAGAGATTTCCACAATGTGTTACCTTCGATTAAAGGCATCCGTCTCTGATATGTCCTTTCCAGCTGAAACAAAAGACCAAATTGACAGAAGCACTAAATATTTGATTTGCAATTCACAGTAGTACATCTCAAGTATCCAAATTTTCTGTATTAACACCACAAAGATTTCAAATCACTGTCAGTGAGATCCAAGCAACCGAGCTCAGAGATACTCAACAATTCAATAATGAGATCAAGCCTGTATTGTGTGTTGAGTGCCCAGTCGGACTGGATTTCAATGGCTTTACAAACAAGCTGTCAAGTACTGCACAAGCACAACGGAGACACCACGCGCACTTAAACGCACTGCAGTCAAACAATGTGCACTATTTACATCTTAAGCGAGCAAAACATGGTTTTACTACAATAAAAGTCGTTTTTCTCAGATCGCGTTCATTTTGCAGGTCCTGGACTAACGTTAATTTACATGTTCTCTTACCTGACTGCGGTCTTGCTAAAGCGCTGTCATTCTCCACATTTCCTAACGAGAACAAAGACAAACATTTTAAGCATTGTGATATGATGCGGATCTATTTATTTAAGCACCCATAGCTACAATAGTGTGTAAATGATAATTTCGTGTGTATTTGTCATTTAACGTACTTTTGGACTCATTTCACTTACTCCAGGTGCTGGAATAAGGAAATGAAACCACACTTTGGTCCTTGCGTTCAGTAAAGTTAGTCTTTAGATAGAGTAAAGCTAACTAAATAAAAACATGAACATTACCGGACTGGCTCTTGTTACTGGACATCGCTGATTCTGGAGCGTCAATTCTGCAAAACGTGGGAAAATATACAACAAATCCTGACTTTCACAAAAACAGTACCTGAAGGTGAACGCAACAGGTACCCACTCACAAACCAGCGAAATGTTAACCAATCACAGGCCAGGGGAAAAATCTTACCCAATCATAGGCCAGTGAAACGTTCACCAATCACAGGCCACTGAAATGTTAGCCAATCAAAGATCACTCGGTGAAATGCTAACCAATCACAGGCCACTGGAGTGTTGTTCCTCGTTAACTTCCGCGTTTAACATTTTCCTCAGTTCTTTTTACATACTGTACACTACAGTAACGCCTGTCAAAGTGATGTCCGGAGGGCATATTTGCACAATTTCTGCTTTTAGTGACCCCTCATGTTCGAGTAAACCAGCAAAATATAAGGTGTATGGTACTGGAGAAGAGACTAACCTTTTAAGGTATTTATAGAAACAGAATAAAGCATAGAAATACAAACAAACAAAAAACTCACTGAAAAGAAAGCTTTTATAAGGTATTTTTAAATTCTTTGTGAATGTGTGTTATTTTTTGCCAATCCTCCTCAAATTCACACTCTAAACACAACTACACAACATGCATACAAAGCTTTCAATACAGCTTTGATAACGTTTATAAGCATTAACACAATATTTAAGAAATAATTGCAATTTATCTAATTTATGTAGGCTATGAAAAAGTTAAGCTTTAAGTGCTTGAAAACCCTTCTGGGATATACAACATTCCAGAAAAGGGTAAATTCGAGATTATAGCAATAATAATTATTAAAACCTATACTGTAGTAGTGTATTGTATACTGTATTATTTGAAAATATGATAAACATTTTAGGATGCATTTGGGTTTACTTAGGCTGTCAGTGTTAAAGCAAACATAGGTGTGATATATTCTTATCTTGCGTCAACATAACTCTTATATTCCAGTTAAGTATCATTTTGGCTGTTATGTAATATAGGTTGCAAATACAGCTGAATAAACCTGAAAATATAAAGAGTTAAGGGGATAGTTCACCCAAAAATAAAAATTCTGTCATCTTTTACTCACCCTCCCATTATTCCAAACCTGTAGCAGCCTATGACTTTCTTTCCTCTGCAGAACACAAAAGAAGATATTTTGAAGAATGTTGGTAACCGAACAACAGCGGTACCCATTGACCTGGATTGATTTTGTGTCCATATAGAAGTAAATGAGTACCGCCGTTGTTTGGTTACCAACATTATTCAAAATATCTTCTTTTGTGTTCTAGAAAGAGTCATATAAAGGTTTGAAATGACACAAGAGTGAGTAAATGATAAAGAAACTTTCATTTTCGGTTCAACTATCCCTTTGACACATGGTTTTAGACTAATTTAATAAAAAGACATTTTGCCATTTTATTTTTCTTGAGAAAAGTTTGAGACAACGTGGGGCAAATAATAACCTGTGACTCACCTTTAGGAAAGAGGCATGTATTAACAGCCAGCTGAGTAGTTGATAGCAATATACACATACAGCATATAGAAACAGAATCAGAAAGTGCTTTATTGCCAAGTATGTTTGCACATACAAGGAATTTGTTTTGGTGACAGGAGCATCCAGTACACAGAAACAGCAACAACAGTACAATAACACAATAGAATACAGTACACAAATAGAATACAGTACAGTACAGTATACAGTATATAGGTGGATATTACAGTTATTTATTTATTTTAGACCAGGAGGCACACACACATGGGAGAAGACGAGGACCAGGGGACATGGAGAAGTAACCAGGAGATGACTTTGACAACAACGGAGATTATCGAATGGAGAAACAAACGTTTGGTATAAGCAATCCAGGTAAGTGAATTCCTTCTTAAAAAGATACCAGAGACTAAGTGTGTGAGATATGTAGGGGAGTTTATGATATTGTTGATGTGAAAAGGCGCTGGTGTTTAGCATTCTGATGACTTTGTGTTGACAGGGAAAGAGCCTGGTATGTCTGTCATCATCAAGGTGTTTTTCACAATTTTGATGCCTGCATCCAAAATAACACTCAGACCAACAGTATTAAATGAAAAAGCCAACAAATAGGATTATAGCTTATTTATTCATCTATCAATTTTTAGCAGTCCACATTGAAAACATGGAGTAACATTCAACTTGGTTACTAGTACACAGCTTTTTTACTCTAGCTCAGTTTATTACTTTGTCTCTCTCGCTCTCTCTCTCTCTCTCTCTCTCTCTCTCTCTCTCTCTCTCTCTCTCTCTCTCTCTCTCTCTCTATATATATTTATATACATGTATACATATACATTAATATGAGGCTATGGGGGAAGAGTGAAAGGAGAGATTAATAGTTCAGTTTGTTTCGTGTTTGCTGTTCTGGTTCATCTTGTCCTGCAAGTAGCAAGTTTTGAACTTTGTGGTTATCCGGTTTTTGTTCATGTTTTTCTGGTTTTGCCCCCATTGTGGGTATTTTGTTGGATAAATCCTTTGTTGGAACTGCTGTTTTTTTTCTGGGTTGTTACCAAAACACAGCCAATACAACAAGAATTTAGTGTATCTGTTGTTTGACAACAACGTAAACTGGACACCCTACAACATCCCTTTGCATACGCACTATACTAATAAATGACAGAATAGGCACTTTGAAATGACGGACAAAATGTTGATAAACAACTGAAACTTGAACGTAACTGATACCCCAAAGTCATTAAATCAATGTTGACAAAATGACTGACACTTATTGACAAAATAGTTGATAAAGCAATGTGATTATTAAAATCCCTTCAAAAAGAATTACATATAACATTTACAAAACAATTAAATACATATTTGCAATTAAATATATATTTAATAAAAATAATTTTATTAGATAGCTATATACTATTACAGTATATCGTTTACCCAAATAATTTTATTCACAATTATGTTGTTTCAAAACCGGTATATAACCTTTCGTCTGTGAAACACAAAAGATGATATTTAAAAAATAAATGTTTCAGTGTCCCTTTTATGACTTAATGGTGATGCTTTTTGTGTTTTTGAAATGGTAGTTATAGCATCTACCAGCAGGGGTCCTACAAACCACCAAAACCTTGACCCCTTGTTCAAGAGCCCTCATATTTTTTTGTAATCAAGAGTGTATCATATGCATAGCTGTTTAATTGTATACTAAACGCCAGATAGTTTATATATAAATCCATTAATAATAAATGTTGCATTTATAAAGAAATGCTCTACACTGCACTAGGCTGGAAATATTCAGAATAACGTGTGAGGGGAGTTTCTCTCTCTCAATGGCAAGCATTGATTCAGTAGAGGGGAGCACGGAGTGAATTAGTTGATTTACGCCTCTGTGCAGCATATCCTCCTCAAATGGCTTTTGCTGATGCTTTAAAGTGGATTGATTCTTGTGAGTCCTGGCCTCGAAGGTCAGACTCTATCCACTTACTGTATGCACTTGCTGCTCCCTCTTCAGCACAAAGCCAATCCTTTGGCAGGTACATTGGCACATGTCCACATCTCCTCAGTTTTCATTGGATAAAAGCGCTTTGAGCAGGGAATGTGATTGGTTATCTGCCAAAAAAGTTTTTTTTCTGTGGGGGGACTGAAGGAGAGAGGAGAGAACAAACATGTTCAGGGCTTAAGATGACAGTGCAGGTCAGTCACAGAGAGAAAGAGGGGAAATCAATAGGTGAAAACAATAAGATTACCGACTCCATCTGTTCACCATGAACACATGGGGCCACTGGGGCAACTCATGAACCTTATGTGTGTAATTAAACATATTTTTCAGTGTTACTGAGACCTTTTGCGTTATTTGGAACATTGTTATGTTGCATACATAATAAAGGTAACAGTTTATAATGAGGTCTTGTTCGTTAACATTAGTTAATGTATTATGTAACATAAATAAAACGAAAGAGTAAAACATTTTAATACATTGTATCCAGGGTGTGTCCTGTGGTCCGAGATGCTGAGATAGGCTCCAGCCTTCAAGCCCCCCGCAGAAGACAAGCGGGTTTGGAGAATGGATGGATGAATGTTTAGTGTCAGGCGTGTATTTTTATTTGATCTTGTGAAGCCAGACCTTTAGACTGACGGTAGAGGTCTGGACTTCATCTCAGCTTTCATTAGCAAAGGACCGTCCAAGAGGCCGTTTGACTGACATGTAAACCAACCAATCACAGTGCGCTTTGCTCAGCGTTTAGGTGTCCTTACAATAGGCCGGGGTCTAAAGTCGCTTGTTTACAACAACAATGGCGTTTCAGACTAGACCAGGGGCTCTCAACCTTTTGACTCCAAGGCCCCCCACTGTACTCAATAATATTCCGAGGCCCCCTCCTACTCACAAAAAAACCTTGACATTAACTAGAAAAAACATTTATTCATAATAAAAATGGTTAAATAATATATCTTTGTTCCTGTATCCTGTTGAGAACCACTGGACTAGGTCTCTGTCGTGAAGTGATTAGGTGATTTCGATAAATGTTCATTGTCACCTGTGTAAACACAACAGCTTTCTTCTTCCATCTGAAGGCTTTGATTTGTTTCCAGTTGGACCGATAAAGAACGCAACACACATGTCTCCCGGACATCCTGTAGAATTCAGCCAATCAGATGATGACTTTGAAACTCCCGAAGTTTCTCAGTTTTGTGGGTCATGTGCATAAGGCGTTCAGCCATCAGAATGTCGGCATGATGTCTGAGGCTGACACTAATTATTTTGTATATTCAAGCTTTCCTGCGGCTCAGTGGTTAGAGCATGGCGCTAGCAACGCCAAGGTCATGGGTTCGATCCCGTGGATTGCACATACTTAAAAAACAAATGTACAGTATAATGCAATGTGAGTCGCTTTGGATAAAAGTGTCTGCCAAATGCATAAATGTCAATAAATGCATATTAGTTGTGTTGTTTTAATTGTTGTTGGTGTGTTAAGTTGTAAAATGTGTTTTATTATTTGCCGTGACCATTATGGATTCAAAGGAACCGCATGTTCATAACGAGAACGTTTTGTGCTTTCGAGAACTAATTGAATGGTTGCAGCAAGCTTTTGAAACATGGCCAGCTATTAAAAGTGTCAATCATATGGTCTGTTTTTTACAAGTTCTCATTTAAATATATAATGCTTTTAATATCAAGGTTATATATTTAAAAATGTTTGGTTGGTTATTTCAAGATTTCAAGAAAATATGCACAATTTTGTCCTTGACTGCAGCTAAAGACTCCAGCAAAAGCGACAGTGTAACTGAAGTTGATTGGTGGTGCATAATGGAACATGCACTTACACAAGCACTTCCAGAACAGAGAGAGATGTGCCAAACAGTGAGAAAGAATTTCTTTGTAGTCCCACTCAATCAGGCCATATAATGGGTCATTTCTAAATGACCTCTGTGACCTGGAACACTCCACTGAAAACTTTACTGTCCCAAATGCCAGAAGCTGCACATAATAGCTTGAAACAAGGGAAGATAAAAGGAGCAGAAGGCAAACTGGGCAGAAAGAGAAGGCACAGAAGTGGCTGTCAGAGGAACACATAATGTTTAAAGATTAATGCCTTTTTGTAAATTGTGAACATCTGCTCCATTGATCTCTCGTAACAACCAGTCTTTGTCTGTTTTGCTTAGCATTGAAAAATGTTCATTCTCAGCAGCGATCAGTTTCTCTATGATGATGTTAGCTATCATATATCTGTTGGATATATGCTGACTCAACAACAATCCTGCAGGATTTGTGTTTAGGATAAAAATAAAATGTTCATAGGAAACCACTCAAAAAGGGAAACTATGTTTCTCAAACACTCAAAATATTGTATTGAAATATATTGTATATAGGCTACAGTACTTGCCCTTTCAGTAAACAACATGGCGATTCGTATTTGATGGAATGATCACAGTTCTTCCCCTGCGACTGCCTTGCTAGTTTAGAGAAAGGTCATTTTTGCCGGAAGAAGGGCGTAATCATGCCATCTACCAGCATGGGTTGGCTAACTGGACAGTGTTAACCAACCAAACCTTGACCCCTTTCCATTGATGTGCGAGCTGTCTTGACACTATGTTGAATCAGGTTACACTACGTCACACATATATTTCACACTACAAAGGTTGGTTACACTATACATTCTTAAGGATATAGAGGGTATGCATTGACGTCACTTTCCCGGTGACGTCAATGCACAACAAATAATCAACTTTTGATCATGTTATATTGTTCATCATTCTGATGACTTCCTCTGGTTTTCTATCAGTGATCAGCTACTAAGTATTGCATTTTTGAGAATACTTTATGGTAACATTTCTAAACATTGACAGTCATCCATGCCTTCAAATTTCTGTTGGAACCATCCACAGCTCTCAGACTGAACTATGATGTAAGAAAGACTTTATTCCTGGCTGGCCGAGAAAGACAGAGGACATATTTTTATAGTTCAAGGATGGATATTAATCTGGCCTCACCTAGATGTTCTGAAAGTTCATTTACACTTGAACTGGATTTTTATTTTAGCATCATTTTCACTTCTGGCTGCCTGACTGTTGACTGGATTGAAATGGGCCACCCAGCAACCTCTGGGTGGGGTACATTAAGGTTATTAATAGATAAACTTTTAAGAAATCTCTAAAGAATATATTTAGAGTCACTGCATTCACTGCATAGCTGTTACTTTCCAGCTCTTTAACTTGCAATTAAAATGCTTGAAATTGGCTGATTTCATTCTTCGTTTCATGCAAGTTTTAAGAACTAGAGATGCACTGATATATCGGCCAATAATCGGTATCGGCCGATAAAAGCACATTTTCACACTATGGGCCGATAGTTTAAAAACAGTCGAGGATCAGGGCCGATATATCAAAAGAGGACAGGGAAATGCAATGAATTTGTGCTCGGCAGTTAGAAAATGTTAAGAAACATCACCAGTTTAATGTTCTATATTAATGGTCATGATATGAATTTATAATATTGATAATATTCAGAAAGTTCAGAAATATTCATTTAACCTTCAGAATCTGTTTTGGCAAGATAATCGGCTATCGGTATCAGTGGAGATATTTAGTTTCGTTGCATCTCTATTAAGGACCCAAGAAACTCAACTTCCTGTTAAGATAATGGCCTTGTCGACCATTTAATCAGAGACAGTTAACCAGACTTTCATGGCCTTGGGACAGACCATTGACCTTCTAACAAAAAAGCTGTGATCTAAACTTTTTTCCTCAGCAAACACAGAACCACAAATCATATAATGATTGCTATCCACTGTCATTGTAACCAGCATTTTTTTCCATTAAATTGCTAATAAAATCAGATAGATGGCAGAACAGTTTGTGCTAACAGAGTAGATTTTTTTCATTGACATGATGCAGGGACAGACCTCTGACAGAAATAAGTCACAAGGAAACAAGTCACAAGGAAATCGTCAAGAGGAATGACAGCATGACCAAAATTGAGTTGTTTTGAGTCAGCTGGTTTGAGACGTCTGTGTAGTCTTTGAAGGCCCTTGCCAGTCTGGGGCTCCAAAATCAGTTAGTACTTTTGAATGTGTGCCAATGTTCTGGGTGAATTCAGGTCAGAAATCCCAGGGATCTGAGAGGGTGCATGGACCATTAAGGTCTTTGCACATACAGTCCGAAATTTTCGCATGCATTTTTTTTGTATTTGGCGCTCAATTGTACGGTGTCTCTGAATTGTCAAAACGTCTCTCAAAATGCTTGCTACGGATGCGAAAAATGCAGAAAATGTGTGTGTAAATGTGATTGACACAACGTGAGGTCGTATTTATTTTTTAACGTGCAGAAATTTCGGACGCAAATTTCGGACTCAATGTGCAATGGCCTTTATGCTTGGGCATGTTTTGAACATGTTTAAGATGATGGTACAGAAGGTGGCCGATTGGTGGTTCTCAAACGTTTCAGTCCAGCTAGCAAATTAGAACAAAACATATATATATTTTTGATAATTTTGATTAAATGTTACTGAGTTCTGATGCTTAAGGAATTTGATGTTTAGAGAGCATCTATATGACTACAGTATTTTAACCCACCCATTCAGTCTAACAAAATAATACTAATAATGAAAAATAGGTTGTTTTGACAATGGGAGGAGTCGGGGTGGTGGAGGTATATATATCGCAAAAGAGGTGGCTGCTTAAATATGTTTGCAAATGTTAGACAAAACTGTATGATCAGGCTCCTCCCAAACCTATGTTTGGAACTTGAGTTTAAATTTGTTTTGAAATATATGTATCAGTATGTTTATCAGTAAGCATTTTTTCGTGTGTGTTCAAAGAGTGAAAGAATGAGAGTCATTTGCAAAGTTTCCATTACAGATTTGCGCGAAACTTAAGAGATATTTTCTAAATGTCGATTAAAAAATATTTGCAGAATGATGGCGTTTCCATTAAACAATGTTATATTATGTAATTTTTTCTTCTCACGATTTTATTCACAGCCTTTGTTCACTTTTATTTTTATTTTCACTTGTATTTTTATTGAATAGTGACTGACATTTCCTGACTTTACATTTTGTGTTCCACAGAATTTTTATTTTTTGGTGAACTATACTTTACTATAACTATACTATAAGCAACACCCTGCATGCAAACATCTGTCTCCGCAGCTGTCTTCAGTATCTCTGTGATCGCAATGATGTCAGCTGCCATTTTAAAAATAATAAGAAAACAAGGTTTTTATAAATCGCCTGCTATTGAATGGAATTTTGAAAGGACAAAAAACCCTTTGTCTGTTAATGAGTCAATTTCAGTGTTTTTGTCTGAGCAGATTCTGCAGATTAACTCTTCTAAACTGCTTAACCTCAGGTCATTGTCATGAAACAGAGGACAATTGTTGTAGAAATATATGGGTAGCCTGGGGATGTTATAGTGTTACGCTCTTCTTTTTCATAGCGGCTCTATACTGACTGGTGTGATCTGATGAAATTGTGATTTTCAGACGGTCAAATAGGGGCTGGAGAGATTTAGCTTGGAACTCAATGCGAGTCTTGTTTACCAATATTTTACCATTATTTCCAATAAGACTGAAAAGAAAGGTAAAATTATTTTCTTCATAACATTGTTAGGAAGAAAGATGGATGGGTCCCACTGAAGTCTTTTCAAGAAACTTTGGTTACACTTTACAATAAAGGTGCTATTTGTTAACAATTAGTTAATGCATTAGCTAACATGAACTAACAATGAACAATACTTCTACAGCATTTATTCATATTAATTCATGTTAATTTCAGCATTTATTAATACATTATTAAAATCAAACGTTCTCACTGTTAGCGTTAGTTAATGCACCATGAACTAACATGGATAACTGTATTGACATGAAATAACATTGAAAAGGATTAAGAAATGCAGAAAAACGAAATTGTTCATTGTTAGCTAATGTTCGCTTATGCTTTTACTAATGTTAACTAATAGCACCTTATTGTAAAGTGTTAATTAAACTTTTAGTCTTTGCAATATAAGCGCAACCCAACCCCCCCCAAAAGACATTAGCGTTGCATTCTCAGTTTCTAAATCAATTACGTGTTAGCTAATTTTAGATTGCTGACACAGTTCATGTCCACTTTTAGAAAACTGTAATTTTACAGAATTTTCACATATACAGTATTTGAAATACGGTAAAAAAAGTCAAATTACAGATATAGACTGCAAAAGTCAGGTGTAAAATAACATGAAAAACACATAGGTTTGCTTTTCAACAATTTTTTATTTTACTGTATTTTTTGGTGCCCCAGCTGCCAGAATATTACCGTTTTGTACGGAATTTTTGTACAGTGATAGTATTACCAGCCCCTGGTTTAAACGATGCGTGGCCCACTAGGACTTTTTCTCACTCTTGAGATTAGTTACTATGGAAACCAAAACTGATTTAGCTTACAAACTACAATACAAACAAAGTTTGCATTATTTCTTGTTTTTTTTCCTGTTTGTTAAAGAATCTAATATGGATAATGACACAGCTTTCATTTTTCCTTTTTTATGCTTTATAGCTTATTTAACTTTGTTTCATATTTAAAAGATTTTGTAAATGTTGAATTGGTAAATGTTTAAAATATATACAATATTTTTAAGGTGAAAGATGATGTGTAGAGCAAATACATTAGTGATTGTTTAAAGATCAAATATACATGTCTATATTATAGGCATCCATCGGTCCCGATGGATCATGGAGTAGAGCGCTCTCAGTCTTAGAAATTTAGAGCAGAACAGCGTCTGCTGTGACTGTACAGTCCAACGCGTGAGTGACAGTCTCTGCGGCACTTGGTACAGATGAAGGCGGATAAGGACCGGTCTGTGTGCAGCCTAGCCTTCCGAGTAGCACGTTTAGACTCAGCATGCTGTAGTTGCTGCTCTTCGAAGTGGGCGAGTCCTTTGCGCACCAGCTGTTTCCAAGTGTCTCTTTCATCTGCAGCATTTTGTCACGGTCCCACCGTCTTGTTTATGAAATTCTAGTCGTGTGGTGGGATCGGGGCAGAGTCCTTGGGTTTTATGTGGGAAGACCATGAGATGTTTATACCTCTCATGTGTTTTTCCAGTGTCTCGTCTCTGTTCCCGCCATCTCGTTTCCTCGTTATCCTTCCCTAAGTGTTTAATTACCCACACCTGCCCTGTGTCGTTATCCCTCGTTTGTCTTCCCTTTAAATACCCTCTTGTTTCTTTGTCTTGTGCTCTTGGATTGTACTGTGTATTATGTATGTGCGTGTATTGCGGTGTCCTGGATTTTGTTAGTGTTCATGTTCCTGTGCTTACCCGTGTTCCTGTTCGTGTTCGTGTTTGTGAGTTTTGTGCCTTTTATGATTTTAGACGTTTGGTCGTGTCTTTGAGTTTGGTTTATTTGTCTTGTTTTCATTTTGCCCCCTCGTGGGAAGTCTCTTGTTTTAGTTATAATTCTTAGTTTCGTTTTTCCCCCATCGAGGGTGTTTTGTGTTGTGTTTTTTTGGAATAAAGTCTTGTTGTTAACCCCTTCACTGCCTGCCAGCGCTTGGGTTCTCTCTTCCACCACGCTCTGGTCGTGACACATTTTCCCATGTGTCGGGGTCTATGCCAGTTGCTTTCAGGTCACGTTTACAGACATCTTTGAAGCGAAGCTGAGGGCGACCAACTGGTCTTTTCCCTGATGACAGCTCGCCGTACAGGAGGTCTTTGGGGATTCTGCCTTCTTCCATCCGACGTACGTGGCCGAGCCAACGTAGTTGTCTCTGAGTTAACAGGGTGGCCATAGAAGGCATGTTGACGCGGCCCAGGACCTCGCTGTTTGTGACCTTGTCTTTCCACGTTATGTTTAGGATGCGCCTGAGGCTGCGCATGTGGAAGGCATGGAGCCTCTTCATTTGGTGTGCACGTAATGTCCATGATTCACTTGCATAGAGGAGGGTGCTCAAGACACATGCCTGGTAGACCCGAGACTTGGTCTGTTCAGTCAGTTTGGGGTTTGTCCATACTCTCTTTTGAAGGCGCGCAAAGGTTGTGGCTGCCTTTCCAATTCTCTTGTTTAGCTCCACATCCAGGGACAAGTTGTCGGAGATGGTAGAGCCTAAATAGGTAAAGTCGTGGACTACTTCCAACTCGTAGTTGTTGATGCTGATGTGTGGTGCGCTTTCCACATCCTGGCCCAACACATTAGTCTTCTTCAGGCTTATGGTCAGGCCGAAGGCCTTACAGGCTTCAGAGAAGCGGTCTAGAAGACGCTGAAGGCTGACTTCATCATGAGTTGTTACTGCTGCATCATCAGCAAAAAGGAAGTCTCTCAATGTGACTTCCCTTGTCTTTGTCTTGGCCCTCAGTCTAGCGAGGTTGAACAGCTTTCCATCTGATCTTGTCCGGAGGTATATCCCTTCCGTACTCTGTCCAAATGCATGATTCAGGAGGACAGCAAAGAAGTGTCCGAAGAGGGTAGGAGCCAGTACGCATCCTTGTTTAACACCGCTTCGGATGTCAAAAGGATAGGATGAGGAGCCGTCAAAGGAGATGGTGCCTTTCGTATTGTCATGGAAGGACTTGACGATGCTCAGGAGGGAAGGTGAACAGCCTATATTCTCCAGGACTTGGAATAGGCCTTCTCTGCTCACCAGGTCGAATGCCTTGGTGAGGTCGATAAAAGCAATGTAGAGGGGCTTTCCTTGCTCCCTGCATTTCTCCTGTAGCTGTCGTAGCGAGAACACCATGTCAATTGTGGATATGCCAGCGCGAAAACCACACTGGGACTCAGGGTACACTGTCTCTGCGAGTTGAAGACGCTTCAGTACAACACGAGCAAAAAGCTTACCAACTGTGCTGAGTAGGGAGATACCACGATAGTTGTTACAATCGCTTCTGTCGCCTTTATTCTTATACAGAGTCACGATGTTGGCATCTCTCATGTCCTGAGGTACAGATCCTTCCTTCCAGCACAAGCAGAGCAGACTGTATAGGTGGGGGAGAAGTAGACTTTTGGCACATTTGAGGATCTCAGCAGGGATTCCATCAGAGCCTGGGGCTTTTGCAGTAGAAAGCTCGTCGAGAGCTTTGCTCAGCTCCTCTAGTGTAGGTTCTGCATCAAGTTCATCCAGAGTCTGAAGGGTCTTTGCAGTATCCAGGGCCTCTTGGGTCACTGTATTTTCACGGCTATAGAGCTCTGAGTAATGTTCTACCCAGCGTTCCATTTGTTTCTCCTTGTTCTTGATGATCTCGCCTGAGGAGGATTTGAGAGGTGCAGTCTTTTTCTGTTGCGCCAACTGCTTCCTTTATCCCATCGTAGACACCCCTGATGTTGCCTGTGTCAAAGGCGAGTTGTATGCGGGAGCAGAGACTGAGCCAGCGGTTGTTAACGCAATGGCGGGCAGCTCTCTGTACGATGCTTCTTGCGGTCTGGAGAGCATTCAAGTTCTCCTTACTTGGGGAGCACTTATAAGCTGCAAAAGCATCACATTTCTGTTAGATTACTGGCCTCATAGTATCAGCATTTGCTTCAAACCAGTCTTGTGTCTTGCTCTGCCTCTTTCCAAACACAGATAAGGCTGTCTATAGTGTGTGGCTGAACTATGCAATTCACTCTAGTCAGGATTTTGCTGATATTGCTGAGTGTAAAGCTCTTCAATGTATCCAGCTGGCTGATGCTTTCTTGAAAATTAATTAAAGGGCTTTCATAAAAATGACTAATGGACCAAATGTGGCTCATTGGCTACCAGAATAAAAGCCCTGGCTTGGAAAAGGACGGTTTTATGTAGATAATGAATAGATAGTGTATTGCCTCATGTCGGTCATCCCCTACAATCGCTTACGGTGGATCTTCAGCTTCCTTGGTGAAGATAAACCATTCAGTCTGATAACATTTTTGATGAGTGAATTCAGAGAATGCATGGATGAATGGATTTCTGAAGGTGGAGAATCATGTGGCTGTAGACGCTTTAAAGAAGATGAATCCCTTTTATAAGGTGAATATAATTAAAGCTTTACTTTTGCCTCTCTATATTTATGTTTGATACCCAAAATTGCATGTTATTGTACGTACTTATTTGCAAAGTGAAATTTAGATTTCATAAAATCATACCCGACAGGCAGCTCAAATTATAAATCATCATTATAAATTTATCATTCCAAATCTGGGGATGGTAAGGAGACAGTTTTGAAAACTGAACAATAAAACAAAAATGTTAATTCACTATAATCACTATAGTGATTTCCATGGTCTTTCCCTTACATTTTCTTCTTTGTAGTGTGCTTTTCAGACCTGGTGAACCTACCTCAAGAATGCACTATAATACACAAACAAAACAGTTTCATTAGTTATTGCAATGCTGTTTGTTTATCTCTGATGTCACACATTATTTTGTGTTGCTAAGATAGGTCACTGTAGTGTGTGGGCGTGAGAGAGGGTGAGTGTAAACACTAACTGCGGTTGGTTTGCCAATGCCTTTTGGGCCTGAAAATGCAACTATTATGTGGCCAATTTAAATTGCCTAGACTAATCTGCATTAATATCTTTTCACATCCCACACTTGGTTTAAAGTTGTAATGTAAACATCCTCTGGAGTCACAGCGTAGCAGCAAAACCTCCCATTCACACCAGTATAAAATATTTATGTATTATGTAGGTATGAAAAATGAGCAAAAGGTGAACAAAATGGAAAATGGAATGTTAAGTGTAAATGCTTATTTATACCAAAAACAAACCACAGTGTTGGGCCATACAGATGCTTTTGCACTAATGATAGAATATGATTCAGATTCTTAAGAACTTAAAGGGATGGTTTACCCAGAATTAAAAAATTGTCATCATGTATTTTATCATATTTTATAATATACCTTTGTCTAATTTTTTTGTGCGACACAAAAACATATATTTTGAGAAATGTCTCTGTGGTTTTGTGTCCATACAATGGAAGTCAATTGGGTCCAATGTTATTTGGTTACCTGCGTTCTTCAAAGTAACTTTTGTTCCTTTAAAGGGACAGTTCACCCAAAAATTCTGTCATCATTTACTCACCCTCGAGTTGTTCCAAATCTTTATAAATTTCTTTGTTCTGATGAACACAGAGGAAGATATTTGGAAGAATGCTTGTAACCAAACAGTTCTTGCCCACCATTGACTACCAGAATTTTCATTTTGGGGTGAACTGTTCCTTTAAGACCCGTTCACACCAGTTTCAAACACACATGAGTAACATTATAACAAATTTACAGGTATTTTACTTGTGAATGCATTCTGTTTTCTGTCATTTGTTTTCATGTAACATGTACTGTATGTATCACCCTTATACTGTTTCTTTCTTTCTACAGCCCATTTAACAACAACAACAACAAAAAAAACGTTTGATCAATAAAATGAGTCCCCTGGTGTTTGACAGTCTCCAAGGTGATATCTGGCCTGTGACATTAAAAATGTATTGGACAGGAAATGGAAGCATTTTTTCTGAGCAATTTAAATGGAGTGCCACCGTAGCACTGAGGTCATTTAGACACATTATTATTCATAGACTAGTGAGGAATATGCATGAAAGGAAATATGATTTCAGATCAAAACACACCGAGATACAGACTTCAAACAAATTTAATGTCATTCAGAATTACAATTCACACTACACATACTGCAGCAGACTAGTTGACACTGGTCTTCCTTATTATTTAACAGCAATGCTTTGTTCACTTTTAACACAAAATTACAAATTTTCTCATTACTGGCATAACCCAGTCGGAATTGAGAAACGGCCAATGTTCAGCCCTGTTCCTGTTTACTGTTAGTATAATATAATAAAACTGACCTAATCGGACACCAGCATTTTAGGGGAAAACATACTTAACCTAAGATTCAAGCTCTTGTGAGCTTCACTGCTAGAGTTAACAGTGTATAGTACATTTGAGGTAAGCTGAGTTTCAGAAGGGAACATACCCTCATATGGCTAAGAAACTCAAACGGCAAAACTTAAATATACATAGCGGTTTGTGAGTTTATAACTCAAGATCAGTTTCAAAAACCAATTACATTTCACAGTCATGCATGCCTACATACAAATTATAACCTCACTCATTCACAATACTGAACAGCACAAAGGTGCAACAAAATAAAGGTAAAATTCCTGCTTTCCAAATTTGCGTACACCAAAAAATCTGGCAATTCAAATGTTACAGTAACAACTGTACGTTGGTCCTTCTCTAACCGCATGCTAAGACATTTCAACACCCCCATCCAAAATTTGCATTCATCATTTCATATCATAACAAATCACTAGTCACTCTACATTAGCAACGCATCAGTCTTGGTCCCTCATCATCACTCATCAAAACCATGTGGAGTTAAGAGTTTGTGAGCAAAATAAAATGATCCTTAGACGCAGATAAAAACTGAACTGAGAAGTGTGAAAATGTGTGCAGGGACATTTTTGGAGATACTCGGCACAGGCAAGTGCACACATTTCCCTAAACTCTATAAATGAATCTCATAAAACCTGCCAAAAACATCCCTGGTTTATTTTTTGGACCATCACTAAATTCTCATTACCATAACGCAAAACGTAAATGATGCAGTATTATTTAAATAGTAAAGAACACATCATGGTACAGTTTGTAGAACCGCCTTTAATTTGTGCTGACCTAAGCTAAAGATATAATTGTGAAAAACATTCCGGTAATGAGAAATTCCGGAAATGAGAAATTATGCCAAAATGGTATTTTCACAAATTTTGATTAGGGTTAAATATGGCATGCACAATTTTTTTGTGAGATTCACCCATGGGTCTTGGCGACTTCAATACATTACTGCCTGAAACATACTTTACACAAGTACATAAACACAACTGTTGTAGCAATATGAGCTCACTGCATGTCTCCTGAATGCAATTCAGAACACCCACATTGTAACAGTTTCCCTTTACAGTCAACTACCATCATGGCAGAGCAACAGCTATTTAGACTGTCGACATGTTGTTTATAGCTAGCTACTTAAATAATACTACATCTGGTTTAATGGCAGATATTTGAAATCTGAAATGACCTCATATGACACGGCTAAAACTAATATTATCGTTTGTTTTAGATGTAATGCAATGTGTATACACGATTTAAGGTAAAAAAAACGCTGTATTTTCCACATACCGTGCATGTATGTATCTCCTCTTTGCCCCGCCTCTCTGAAACGCGCAGATTTTTTACAAAGCTCATCGCTTTGAAAAGCAAGGTGTACTATGATTGGCCAGTTAACCAGTGTGTAGTGATTGGTCGAATACTGCAAGCGTGTGACGGAAATGCAACGCCTCTTACCATATTTGGAACATCAGGTTCCAAAGCAATTGTACTGACAGGTATGCCCACCTTACTTGCGTATACATTTTTGCAATTTTACGTGTCTAATACATGCATGGGTAAAAAAACACGTATGCACTCCATATGACCCCTTTAAATACGACAGAGCTATATACTTTTAATGTATTGGCGAAGAGGTTAGGTCAGCACACTTGCACGGCACATGTTTCTGGCACTTCCTTCCTTCCTATCACTCGTGTACCTAAAGCATCATCCTGTTTGGGATGTTGAGACTAAGCTTGAGTGAACATGTTACAACTGGCACCTGCAGAACAAGATTAATACCTAAATCCCTGTGTGCAATTCAACAAAAATATTACAATGCTTAAAAAGTAAGTTACTGGGCAGACTACTAAAAAGACTGCCATTACATTCAGAGAACACAATGCTTATGGAAACAGTAACGAAATTGATGATTATTTACATGGACAAGGTGTCCAGCACCTTAGCAGGCAACAAAAATCTCGCATGAATTTTGCTCCTTCAACCTTGTCACAAGGGCTCACTCCAACCCCCGTTTCTTCATATGATTGTTTCTCAGATCACATCCACATAAAAAGAATAGTAATTGAGAAAACCACAAGCTATGTCAGTCCACCGACGATCAGGATTCTTCCACTGGCACTGAAAAGTTTTTTTTTCTGTAAATGTCCCTGTAGCCCCTGTAGTTCAAACTAAACCTGTTTTAACACAGATCTGTGCAAATGTGAAGGTTTCAGGGATGTTCACATTTTTCCTTATGTCTTTCACAAAAAAAATTAATAAAATCAGTGCTTAACATGAACCGACTAAAAATACAACATGAAAAAGGTCAAAACTTTACGCTCATTTTCTGATTTCCCATTAAGACATGTTTAGTCTTTGGGTCCCTCCCCCAAATCAAATCTATACATTAAGTAAACAAACAGCCCCTGGGAACAAGGGTCTAACTGCTGGTGGATGCAGCTAAAATAGGTCACACCAGACCTCCGCCACCTCCACATGAAAGATACGACAAGCTTCCAGTGAGCGCATACACGAGAATGGGTATACATGCAGGTCAGTGCCTTGGCAATTACAGGCAGGTTGTGTTTGAGGCTGTTTCGGATACATACACGGGGGTCAAGCATTTAGACACTGAAGAAAGAGACCCAGCTTTGGGGGTGGGGGCATCAGCTCACAGTATTCTCATGCTAATCACAGGAAAAGATGGACACTCGGTTCCTGTGGGAATAAAGGGAGTTGCCCCTGGCAACACTTCCACTCCTATTTTTCCCTCTTCTGCTCCTCCCCCAACTTTGCACAATGGCCAACGCGCATACGCAGCGTGCCGCTCTTGTGCAACTGCCAGAGCTGCAGGAATTCCTCAGGCATAGCGTGAAATCCAGAGGACGGCAGAATGTTGTCGTAATAATGGTGGCTGACCGGTTGCTCGTCCAGCCCTATGGAAAACGGCCAGAAACCATAAGTGGTCACCTCCTCGCACAAGCCGAGCGCGAGGCTCACCAGGAACAGCCCCGTGGACAGGCGTTTGCCGTGGACGCTGTGGCGCTTCCAGAATTGGCCGACGTTTTTGAGGAAATCAGGGTTGGCGAAGACAACTGTCTGGTCGGAGGCGGTGTCTGCGAGGGCGTGGTACGCACGGAGGGAGGGCTCAGTACCGGGCTTCATGGAGAACGCTGGCATGTAGATGTAGCTGGAACCGTACGCCTTCATGCTCTCTACGAAGGATTTGCGGGACCAAAGCAGGCTCTGAAAGCTGAAAGATAAACAACGTTTCCATATTAATGACAGCTTTAGTTATGTTTCTCATCATTTAATGTCATATGAATGCCATTGTGTAAACATTCACGCTATATGCCTGACCTTACAGATGTTATATTCGACAACTACAAAAGCAGAAGACACTGCATGTAATAGGAAACGACCCTGTTACTAAAACCAACACGTACTTTGGAGATCTTCTACAAGCTAATGTGTGAATTAAAAGAGATAATCCACTAAGAAGGATTTAATATCAGGCTATCCAGCGTTTCACGTCCTCTTTTATCTATTTCTGGCCCTTCTGTTTTTGCTTCCCTAAATTTGATTACACCCCAAATGTTGCAACAACTACACCACAAACCGGCAAATAAAACCTATACAATTTCATATACAAGCACTTTACGAACAACATTTGTATTGTTTGTAATGCTTCTTTACCAAAGTGGTGTACAGTGAATGGCTTGTTTTTTTTTTAAGTAGGGCACTATGTCCAGTGAATAAACTGGATTATTCCTAAATATAATTTAGAGAAAGCAGATGTACCTCTTTTCAATGATGCTTGGATTAGCGGTCACCAGGTGTGTTCTGGTACCTACATCAGCAGTGTACTCTTTGGACAAAGGAGGAAGGTTACACCTAGAGGTTGGGTGAGAGGAGACAAACAGAAACAGTACAGCAAAATGTGAGGTGTTGTAGGTGGTTGCCAGGGTGTTGATAATGCCCTGTTTAGATTACACGATGACATCACGCACGTTGTTAAGACGGAAAGCTATGTTGTCAGGAAGTAACATAGTCTGACATTAAAATTCTTGTCGTGATATGGACAAGAAACAGAATCTTAAAGGAACAGTTCTCCCAAAAATCTGTCTTCAATTACTCTCCCTCAAGTTGTTTCAAATCTGTATAAATGTCTTTGTTCTGATGAACACAGAGAAAGATATTTGGAAGAATGCTTGTAACCAAACAGTTCTTAGCCACCATTGACTACCATAAATTTCTTTGTTCTGTTGAACACAAAAGAAGATATTCTGAAGAATGTAGGACAGCAAACCGTTCGGCACTTTTGTTATTTTTCCTACTACGGTAGTGGCCAAGAACTGTTTGTGTTTTCTTGATTTTTTTTGTTTTCATCAGAAAAATAAATGTTTTGATGCATTTAAACCTGTTGTTGGGGACTCAATGTTTTGACAGATTTGGAACAACTCGAGGGTGAGTAAATGAAGAGAGAATTTTTATTTTTGAGGCACTAAAACGATTAACTAAAAATAAACCCTAAACTAAAATAAAAATTAAACATATATAGCAACATGATAAATAACCAAATAAATAATGAAAAGACAAAAGCACATAACAAACACCTAAACATTAAACAAAATTTCACATGAAAATATATATGAAAACTCATTCAAAATATTAATAAAACTACAAAAACAAAACTATAACAACTCTGGTTACCAGGGCATTGCTGTGCAGTTTCTAAAATGACCAGGGTGGTCTTGAAAAAGAAATTGCATGGTGTTTGCTTATTGGCCAAAGAGATATCATTAAAGCCCTTTGTATTTACAAGTCTTTGTATTTTGATCTCTAGATATGAGTCTAGGCCCTCCTTCCATGTAGGTTTATGGGATTTTTTATGTTTTCAAATATGTCAATCAACACATGGAAAATGATGGCGATATAGTAATTCAAACATTCTAAAGCACATTTAAATATTGTGAATGGATAATATTCAGTCCATCTCACCTCATGACAAAGTCAGCCTGGTCAATTTCTCTTCCACACTCGCTGTGTTTTAGGACCCCGCCGTTGCCCACCACCGAACACTTCTTTAGAGGAAACTGCAATGGTGTATCCTAGCAACAAAAAACAGGGAAAGTTACACAAGTGGGTCAAGCAATAAAGACTCAAACACACACACACAGTGCATTTCCATTTGTTTTGTGGATGAATACAGATTGAAATCAAGATTCTCTCAATACTGAGCTGCTTCAAAGGAGGGTAAATCAATAAAGAGCAACTTTCACAGTGTCAAAGGAGCTCACAGCTTACATTTGCATGATCACTGTTTTTTGTATCAGATGGGTTATTTTTAGTACACGTTATAAAACTTGTGGATTGTTGGAAGTAGTTTTACAACATCAGCAAGATAATGTAAGTGTTAACAACATCAACACAACAATTTGATACAATTACAATTATTATTTCCTTTTAATAATTATTATAGAAATATAACTGAAAGTTATAATGAAGGGGGGCTAATAATTGTGGCCAGTGTTTATTAGAGAAAAACATTTATTTCATAATGTGATTTCCCCCTACTTTAAATTGTTTTACTTCAATGAAACATTGGATTTTTGTGATTTTTAAAAATAAAAGATCAAAAGGAGAAACAATGCAGATTTATTTTCACAGCATTCTTTGCTCATATTTACCAAGGGGGCTAATATTTTTGTCCCCAACTGTATATGTATATACAGTATATACATATATATATAAAAATCGGTCTGTGCTTAGAATACATTTAATAGTGTAGCAGGTGTGCGATACAGTTTTGAACGTGCACTAGACAGAGCCACTTGTTTGTGTGAAGTGCGATTGTCGTTGTGCTTGTTCGTGTGTCAGGTTAACTAATGCCTCACCACTATTTATTTTTGTTTCTATTTAGTTTTTGAGATTTAAACTTGTTTTCCGGCTGCAGTGAGTCCATTTATCTAGATCCCTGATCTGCGCGATGCGGAAAAATGTGGAAGGAATCACATAAGCTGCACAGTTTAACATGTTACAAGCGTGACACTTGTGGATTTGTCTGTATCTCACTATACGAAGACATGAACTTCATCCATCAAGCTGTTCTGAGTTTATTTTACAAGCGGTTTGAGTGAAGCTACCGTCAAACACACTGAACCTCAGCGTCTTTGTGAAGACCCGCCAAAATAAAAGTCTGCTTAATTTGAACCAAATAAAAAAAAAGATTTAGCGAGCGGTGTAAGGTACCTACCAGCGAAAGGTCCCCGCGAGGAATTCGCCGCTTTTGTGGAGTGGGTGCTGGGGAGAAATGGACTCATTACTCTGTTTGCCCGGCTGAGGACATCTCCAGCCCCACTCCCAATCCAGAGACCAGCCAAACATTATCCTGCTGCATGGAGCGTCTGCCAGAGACACCGCAGACGGAGAGCCTGTACCCGCTGCGACACAAGTGCCAGCACATGAGTCCGCTACTGAGCCTGCCATCGCCCTGGAGCCTGAGCCTTAAGACACGTCCAACCAGGTGCATGAGCCGGCAACGCTGTGGGAGTCTTGGTGGAGATTGATGGCTTTGAGGGAAGCCCCGCCCCTACTCCTGCCGCAGAGGGTGAGCTCTTACTGGACTCTGCCATTGAGGACTGGGCTAATGAAGAGGATTATCGGCTGCTGCCTTCCCCGCTGGTCCCGTCCAGCTCTTCGTCAGCCAGCACCTCCTCTTCAACCTCCAAGAAGGTCCCACCCAGCCTCCCTCTCCCGCCTCCTCTGTCCTCCTCCAGTCCGTCTGCCCTAGGTCTGCTGGCATCTGGAGACCCCTCAGCTCACCTTCTGCATGTCAGCGCCGTTGGGTCGGATGAACTTCGGGATCTCCGGCTGCCAGCTACCTCAGGGGTTTAGTATTCCATGTCTCCGCCTCCAGTCTCCGAGACCCGGACTCCACCTCGGCCCTCCGACCCAGCCGCTAAACCTTGGCCCCTGCCTCCCTCATCTCCACCGTAGCCCGTCATCCCACCAGGATTTGCATTCATGCAGGCATTTTAAGTGCGCCAATTTCACTGTAAAAAAATTCTACTAAATGGCCTTGTGTGCGTGGGTGTACACATCTTTAAATCGCTTTTCTTGAAGAAAAAACACATTTAATAATAACGCTGCTAAAAATCCTTTACCTCCAAGTTAATTGCCATCTCTGTTTGAAACATGAAATTGCATGTTGCTTTACATACCAGCAAGAGACCCTTTCATGCACGCCTGGTCTGTGTTTGTTTATTGGTCTGGCTAGTGTCTAATAATATAACTATTTATATTTTATTTCATTTATGTTAATAATAATTTAAATTATTATTTTATTATATAATAATTGTATTAAATAAACGATTTGTTGAATTTTGTTGTATGTTAATTTTATTAAATAAACAATTTGTTGAATAGGTCCTGTAGTTTTGTCGCTTTTAAAGAAACCCTATGGGACATTGACATCTAGCAGTTGAGCTTGGTATTGCAGTCTAAATTCAAAATATTGGAGAGGCAAGTTTAGCCAAGTAACGATTCTTCTTGGTTTCTCTTGCTTGTTATCAGAAATAATCTACAAGCACTCCGAATGTTTACCAGAAGTTAAAGTCCCCGTGAACCAGAAGTTGGGGTGGAGTTAACGGATGCTCTGCCCAAGCCGCCTAACATACGTCATTTAAGACGGATAGTCATTACAGGAAGGAAGTGCATTTTCAGATTAAAGATAAAGATTATGAGGGCACACTAATTTTTAAAAAGAGAATGACCCACATTGATAAACTATTTACAATAAACGCTGCAATATTTCATGAAAAAAATAGGCATTGTAATTTTTTATTTCACTGGGACTTTAAGGGCAGTCCAGGAATGGGCGCAGTAACGTTTGTTTATGTTGTTGCTTTGAAACCGTCTATATCCGACCTGACAGCTCAAATTATGAATCATTATAATATTCATACCGATGTGAATCTGGCTAGGCTAAGGAGACAAATTCAATACTGATTTGTGTTTATTTCAAACAAAAAGATTACAGATTGCAGCTTGCAGCTTTAAAAAGAGACTGGCTATAGTAAGACAACGGTTTCCCAGAGCTCTCGGTAAACATTCTCAGTAAATCACAGAGTAAGTATACTTTAGTGTAGCGTGGGCATGTGTGAACAGCAAATAGACGTTGCAAGTGTGTGTCCATTAATAATTAGCATGGGCTTTGAGACAGAATAGGAGGACGAACACTGCGACTGTGAGACGGCAGGGTGCCCAGTCCATGAAAATCAGGAGCCATACGGGTGTCTCTACCATGCCTGTTTATTTTTATAAGGCAGAGTGCTGGGCTTTGCATCATGGAGAGTGGGGCTGGAAAGAAAAAAAAACAGTACCAACTGCTTCTCTTCAAATTCACATTTAGCACAAATCATTGTAGCATATAGCTAAATCTGAGACTTGTATAAGTTAGTTTTAGGAACAGTAAGAAGGAACATGGTATTTCTTGTGATTTTATGACCTAGAACAGTGGATCCAGTCCATTCACTGCACATTATGTACGTCTCCCTTATTAAACACACCTCAAATCATCAGCTTGGTAGCAAAGAGCTCTATTATCTGAAACGGAAGTGTTCAGATAATTGTTATTCACTAGTTGCTGACAAGCAATCATAGATCACAGACCTATCAATCGTGCAGTGTGGGTCAAGGGAACCGGAAGCTTGAGAGAAGTGAATAAAAACAAAAACAACTGCATGCAGATACGCGCAGATTAACCACCTAATCTATACACAGAAATGGTTTACATTTTAGCTACAAAATGTTGATTTGAAAGAATTATAAAAATAGCCACAAACTGAGAACCATCCAAAACACAAAACTCTCAAATTCATGTTGCACACAAGAGGAAATCCTGTTGACTTCCTTCATTCCTATAGACCAGTGGTCACCAACCCTGTTCCTGGAGATTGACTGTCCTGCAGACTGCAGCTCCAACCCTGCTTCAGCACTCTGTCTGTAATTATCAAGCAAACCTGAACACCTTGATTAGATAGTTCAGGTGTGTTTGATTGGGGTTAGAGCTGAAATCTTAAGGACGGTTGATCTCCAGGAGCAGGGTTGGTGACCACTGCTATAGACTGTTTCATTGTCAACCTTTTTTGAAGTAGCTCAGGTATAAACCATAACCATGACCAAATTTGATTAGAAACTTAAGAAACTTAGGGCGTTTTCACACCTGTGTATCAAATGCTTTGTTTTCCGAAACCGGGGGTTAAATCGCTACAATATTTAAATTTATTTTAGTTCGGTTCGCATTCACAAGGCAATATTTCCAAACGGACCAAACTTTGTTAATAAAAGTCACGTTAGAGTAAACTCTCATTCGATTGGTCAGAGTGCATCTGTTTATTTTCCGGCCGGTAACGCGAGTGATAATGAGCGTCAGCTGCGCGTTGTCACGCGTATCTCACGGCAGAGCTCGGGAAGCATAAAAGGAGGAGAAGGACGAGAGAGAACCAGGCCTGAATTTTATGTTATGTTTTATTGTGTTTGTGTGGCCGGCAGTCGACTGTGAGGGAGCTGTCAGCACTTTACTTTCGTTTTGTTGTTTGTTTATTTTATTAAAAGTTTGGTCTAACGTTCGCCGGTTCCCGCCTCCTTCCTTTGAACATTGTTACAAGGGAGCCATTAGCAAAACAATCCCTTTTGCGTCATGCAACTTTACATAATTACCCATCATACATTGTGATACAGTCTGGTCCGTTGGGTCGGATGGCTTTCACACGTCTACCGAACCGCTCCAGAGTTCGTTTGCAATCGGGTCGAGATCACCTTGTTCAGGTGGTCTCGGAGCGATTGTTTTGGGGCGGATCCTAGCGCGATTGCCGTGTTCACATATGCCTAAACGAATCGAACCAAGAGAGAAAACGCACCAGGTTCCGAAACAAACCCTTATGTGTGAAAACGCCCTTAGGTACATATCAGGTGGCAGATGAAAAATCTAGACACAGGCAATAGATAATTTTATTGAATATGTATAATAATTGTTTAGCTCACCAACAAAACACTTATTAGGGGTCAAGCCACGAAGTGGCGAAGACTCCAATTGCTTCCGTAATTTTTCTTATTATTCTGCTTCTTCTTCTGCCATTGAAGTCTATAGCAGCCAGTAACGGATTAACGTAAAGGCTGGCCTAGGCTGCAGCCTAGGGGCCACACCTGTTTAGGGGCCTCTGATTGGCCAGATTTTTTTTTAAAATTTACTTCAGCGAACAAAAAATAGACTCTCATTGGCCCATAAGAAATATAACAAAAAATAGGCCGGTGATTGGATAGATTTGGGTCACATCTGTCCAATCAGCTGCCGGTGAAATCATGTCAATCATTTTCATTTACGTCACTGCTATTGCTAGTCGGCATAGCGGCAAAATGTCCGAAAGAAAGTAAACTAGTGGAGCACAAAAACGGAAAATACAAAGGTTAAAAGAACAACGGGACTAAGATAGCTGCAGGAGAACTGGCAGCTCGCATTGGCTAAGAATGGTGCTGCGGTTGAAACAACTGCAGCGGGATCCTTTGGTTTTGCAGCAGTTAGCTCATCTTGTCATCGGTAATATGACGGGAGTTCACAATGGCATATTATACAGGTTGGTTTTTAATTATGGCTTTGTTTTATACAGAGTTTAGGTAATGCACAGTGGTTTGTGTCTCAGTAAAGATCCACCGAGGCGGTTTTAGGGGCCGTTCATTTTTCACGTACAGGAACTTGAGCTCTCGTGATTTGCCACTGCAAAGTAATCAGGAATGCAGAGAAAACACTCTAGTATTTGCTGTCTCAATGCGTGTGTATCCGAGTGCGATTGTTCCCGACATCCCTCTCAGCATTGGTTTGTGTCTCAGCTTGATTCTATCGAACCCTGGTGCGTTTGCATTCATCTTACGTCTTCACGAATGCGAAGACACATGATAGTAAACAGAACACGGGTCAATATATTGTGTTTTTTATTCACTTGATGCTATTATGCGCAGCTCAGAGAAAACAACATTTGGTCTAACTGTATGTTCACTTGCAGAGCTTTCTGCTGCTTATAACAGACTATTTATCAGGACTATTCTCAATTCTGGAAACGTCGTATTACCATTCATTTGACGCTCTGATTCTACTCGCAATGCGCAAAACAATGCAGGCTCACTCTTGTTTAAATCCAAGGTAAATTACCAATGCTATCATCTCTTACATGTGTTTTATTGAAGTAATAGGCTAAAGAGCATGAGGAGGGTTCGGTACCCTGGTGCACACCAGAGTTTGCGTGACAGCTTTTACATTAGCGATTTTTCATGTAAACCATGCCCTGTTCCAAACTATACTGCAAGCGTGAAAGGCACCTGAAAGCCACCTAAGGGGGGCCTCACCCAAAGAGCAGCCTAGGGGCCCCTGACCACCTTAATCCGCCCCTGATAGCGGGCCATAGAATCATACATGGGAAAGTTGTGAAATTTGGCACACACATAGAAGACAGTCTGAACTGTAACCATGGCAAATATAGAGTCTCTAACCCAAACTCCATAGCGCCACCAACAGTCCAAACTTTCACATACATTTTTGCCTATAACTTTTGAACCGTACATCCTAGAAACGTTTTCTTTCCTTTTTCCTCTGAACCCTTGGCTCATAGCGATTTGAATGCAAAATATGACATAATTTTCCGTCATGAAAATTTTCCTGCCATTTTGAATTTTTCGAAAACCCTACGTTTTCGAACTCCCCCTATACGGTTTGCCCCTGAAATTTGGTATCCAGCATCTAGAGACACTGCAGACAAAAAGTTATTAGAATATTTTTGATTTTTAGATATTTTTTTCTCGTATAGGAAGTCTACGAATGTGACGACAAGCACGCCAAAATAGATTTGATGCTGTATCTTTGCCAAACTTTTATGTATCGACGCGAAACTTGGTACATGTCATCGCAGTCATGACCTGAGGTAACATAAACACAGTTTGCCACAGCGCTACCTACTGGTCCAGAGATATAAAAAATGGTTATTTTTACTTATAACTTTTGAAAACTTTAGTGTAAAAAAACAAGTGGTCTTGTTTTGATTCCTTAAAGGAGACATCAGATGAAAACCCCACTTTTTCTGTGTTTAAGTGCTATAATCGGGCCCCCGGTGCATCTAGCAACCCAGAAAACATGAAAAATAAGAACCCAGTAAGTTTGTTTTCGTTTAACTTTCCCTGCAAGCATGTGAGAAATCGAGCCGTTCAGATTTTGCTCCGATTGTGACGTCCAAAGCGGATTTTATTATAATGTTACCGCCACTTAATCTACACAGTTCCACCCACCGCGCTCTGCCATTGTTGTTTTCACAAGCGACAGCGTTGTACGTGACGCCATGGCTAAAGTTTGTCGACAACATGCAATGTAGTCGCTGCACAGAGTCCAAACCTAGGAAGAGACAGGAATAGATTCATTTTATTTTTAGTGGAAATCCATCAGAAACCATAAGTAAAAAACTGCTTGTTTGCGCGAATCACTTCAAACTGGAGTGCTTTTTCAACCTGGGACAGTACAAGCAAGATTAGCTTCAAAGTTGTTCCTCAAGAGGGATCGAGACCGACTGAAAGAGACAAAACTGCCGATGTACGTAATATTTATCAACAGTCTGAATTGACGTAAATGTACCGTATATATAGGAGCATATGATAGCGAAGGGAGCTAAGTCAGTCACGGGCTAAATAGAACATTCAAAGCCAGTGTTAAACTTACTGTATATAAGTGCAGATGGACACTTGGAGTTTAGCTGTATGAATGTTAATACATTATGTGCGTTAATATGTTTAGCCGAGGCAAGCTGTTTGTTTTGCTAATGAACAGGGGCGAACACAGGGGTTAGTTTCATTTTAAACATCTCAAATCATTTGTGCTTAGGCTGAAAAATCTGTCACAGCAAACTAGCTCTCACGTTGTGTGTGTAATGTTATAACTTGTCAATGACAAGCGCTAAAATCCATGTAATTCCGCTGAGATCCGCAGTGGATTCCATGGATTTTAGGTAAGCATACGCACAAAGTAAGCGCATTAGGATGCGCTGTTTGCTGTGACTGATTTTTTTGTCTCCGGACGAATGATTTGAGACGTTTAAGACGAAACTAACTGCAGAGGAATTCAGGAAATATCATTTAGCTAAACCATTGCCATGGCAGTACTACACGTGTGTTGAAACGCCGGACAGAAGGGGGGTGGGGTTAGCTGTAACTCATTATCAGTTAAAGAGACATGCACCAAAGCGGGTTGATGTGAGCGTAGCTGTTTTTGACGAGGCAAGATATGAGCAAAATATGTTCCAGACATTTCATGAAGACCCTAATAAATCATACCAACTTGTTGAAAGTGCTCGTCTGAGGAGACCTTTAAGGTATGGAGAGTCGAACCATACCAAATGTTCCTCATTCGTCCATTGTGGGCATCGCCCATTTTAAATTTTGTCATAAAATGCGGTATTTTACGAACACAATAACGTATCGCTACGAAACTTGGCATGGTTCATCAAGGTCAAGCTATGAGAGGACTTGAGAAGTTATAGAACTGAGTAAATAGAACTGTAAATATTTTATTATATCTTGTTATTTATCATGTGACAACACTGAAGAAATGAAACTTTGCTACAATGTAAAGTAGTGAGTGTACAGCTTGTATAACAATGTAAATTTGCTGTCCCCTCAAAATAACTCAGCACACAGCCATTAATGTCTAAACCGCTGGCAACAAAAGTGAGTACACCCCTAAGTGAAAATGTCCAAATTGGGCCCAATTAGCCATTTTCCCTCCCCAGTGTCATGTGATTCTTTAGTGTTACAAGGTCTCAGGTGTAAATGGGGAGCAGGTGTGTTAAATTTGGTGTTATCGCTCTCACTCTCTCATACTGGTCACTGGAAGTTCAACATGGCACCTCATGGCAAAGAACTCTCTGAGGATCTGAAAAAAAGAATTGTTGCTCTACATAAAGATGGCCTAGGCTATAAGAAGATTGCCAAGACCCTGAAACTGAGCTGCAGCACGGTGGATAAGACTATGCAGCGGTTTAACGGGACAGTTTCCACTCAGAACAGGTCTCGCCATGGTCGACCAAAGGAGTGCAGCGTCATATCCAAACTCAGCGTCATATCCAGAGGTTGTCTTTGGAAAATAGACGTGTGAGTGCTGCCAGCATTGCTGCAGAGGTTGCTCATACCATACTGCAGAGTGCTCAGACCATACGCCACACACTGCATCAAATTGGTCTGCATGGGTGTCGTCCCAGAAAGAAAGCTTCTTCTAAAGATGATGCACAAGAAAGCACGGAAACAGTTTGCTGAAGACAAGCAAACTAAGGACATGGATTACTGGAACCATGTCCTGTGGTCTCATGAGACCAAGATAAACTTATTTGGCTCAGATGGTGTCAAACGTGTGTGGCGGCAACCAGGTGAAGAGTACAAAGACAAGTGTGTCTTGCCTACAGTCAAGCATGGTGGTGGGAGTGTCATGGTCTGGGGCTGCATGAGTGATGCCGGCACTGGGGAGCTAAAGTTCATTGAGGGAACCATGAATGCCAACATGTACTGTGACATACTGAAGCAGAGCATGATCCTCTCCGTTCGGAGACTGGGCCGCAGGGCAGTATTCCAACATGATAACGACCCCAAAAGAAGCTGAGGGTAAAGGTGATGGACTGGCCAAGCATGTCTCCAGACCTAAACCCTATTGAGCATCTGTGGGGAATCCTCACACGGAAGGTGGAGGAGCACAAGGTCTCTAACATCCACCAGCTCAGTGATGTCGTCATGGAGGAGTGGAAGAGCATTCCAGTGGCAACCTGTGAAGCTCTGGTGAAATCCATGTCCAAGAGGGTTAAGGCAGTGCTGGAAAATAATGGTGGCCAAACAAAATATTGACACTTTGGGCCCAATTTGGACATTTTCACTGTGGGGTGTACTCACTTTTGTTGCCAGAGGTTTATAAACTAACTACAGCGCCTGTAAGGAGAAATTGCAATTATTTTCTACCGTAGATCACAATGAACTGTCTAAAATAATTAGATCATCTAAATCAACAACATGCATGCTAGACCCTATACCTACAAATCAACTGAAAGAGATGCTCCCAGAAATTATAGATCCTCTTCTTAGTATTATTAACTCATCTCTGACATTAGGACATGTGCCTAAATCATATAAGGTGGCTGTTATAAGGCCCCTTGTCAAAAAACCTCAACTCGACCCTAGAGAACAAGGGAACTACAGGCCTATATCGAATCTACTAGGGATGTTAATGATTAATCAACAATCGATTAATTGTCAATAACAGTTTACTCAAAATAACTTAAGGATGATTGAGTTCAAGGTAATGCACGTGTGTGCGGCTCATGCACAAAACAACTACAGGAGAATCATGGAAAACCACAATGGCCATCCACTTATTACATTACTTGGCTACCGACACACCTTTGTTTTAATTTTTTTACGAATTTGCTCATAATTGCCAGAGTACACATCTGAGGCGGCGACACGTTGTATATTGGTCTATATGTTAATTATTAAATACATAATTCTATATTTGATTATATTATCAATCACACCGATTCATTATAACAAGGCTTTTATTTAAACTTAGAAACCTTTATATTCCGGTGAGGAAGCTGGCGTCTCACATAGCATTTGCGCAACCCTCATGCCTATGCCACTGCGTGCTTGTCTGTGTGTGTGTCTGTGCGCGTCCGTGTGTCTGCAAGTCTGTGTGTGTGTCTATGTTTCTGTGTGTTAGTACGTGTGCATATTGTGTGTGTGGAGTGTTTTGTATGTGGGTATGTCTTTCTTCTGTGTTTTCACCTTTTTCTTGGTTTTACAGGTATAACTATAATTGTTTAGTCAATATGTCTCATGTACAGCTGCTTTGTAACAATGAAAATTGTAAAAAGCGCTATATAAATAAAGTTGAGTTGAGAATTACATAGAGAGGCAATGAGTACTGTATCATACGCCATAGAAAGCTGTAACTTTCAACAAAAGCATGACGCTCGCTCTTCTAAACTCATAGCGCTCTGGGTAGCTTGAATCTGGGCTGCAGGCGCGAGAGGTTACTCATAGAAACGTTGTTTGCTGTTGATTAGTGTCGTGGCGCTTGCGCATAGCACTGCATGCGCGTATTGGCCAGGACAACCTAAAATATTCATATATTTTATGATGTATTTTAACGATCAAATGTTGGTGAAGGGTAAGACACCTGGCGAGCCACATGATTTTTGAAACGTGCCTCTTGTGGCTCGTGAGCCATAGGTTCCCGACCACTGGTTTAGGAGATTATTTTTATTCCTACCCGTCCAAGATTAAAGGTGCAGTAAGAAACACTGTTGAGAATTTTAACAAACAATTTTGTGAATATTTGCTAGATGTCTGTTTTTGGTGTATGTTGAAAAAAACATTGTTTCGCTTGTTTGTTTGCATTATTTTGCTAGGCCCTTAGCTACTATACGTCTATCTCATGGCTGTGTTGCATAGTCCATTTAATAGTTTACATTTAAATAGTTATTTTGAGGGCGGAGCAATAACAATGTGTTTGTTAGGTTGTCAATTTCAAATATCAACAACGTTTGAAATGTCTTACTTCTTCTTTAATGCAGCGAGAAGGATGATAAGGTAGGATAACAGATAAGCCTAGTGGCAGGGGTGTCATGCTGGCCTCCCTGCTAATAATAGCCAGCAGGTCTCTGTCTATGACTTACTTGACAGTCGTGTAGCTGCACTGTTAATATTTCTAGAAAAACAAATAGGTGGGTACCCTTTTCACAACTAATATTGCTAAGTTTAATTGGTAGAACACAGTGGCATCACTGTGGGGGCCTGTGACATATGTGACAACCACAAGCAGTGATATTGCGCAAGTTTGTAGCAGGGGTTGCAAAAACACTGCTTTCCGTTCTTTTTGCCTTTTATACTTAGTTTGAAGGATAGTATGAAGAATTTGTGTCATCTGTGATGGATTATGGATGCCATAAGGGATGATAGACTGGGATGAAATGTTTCTCTTGATTAGCGTTTGTGTAAAACTGTAAAACATGTCATCCAGTAAATGACTAGATGGTTATTAATATAAAAAACATTTTCTTCAATTTTCCAAGATATAAAATTACTCATGTCATAATATAAGGTTATATTATTACATTAACTCTATGAGAACACACATTTTCACATGGTGAAAAGCATAGACGGCATTGTCTACAGTGCCAAGGGCGTTGGGTGCCAAACCCATACAAGTCAAGTGGCAAGCTGCTTTTTTTCTGGAAAAAGCACAATACCGTTTAGCATTTCTCAACTTATTTGAAAGGTTTATGATCTTTATTTACTGTCAGAAAATTATTTTTGTCATGAATTATGAAAAATCCCCAGTATGGCGGAGCTATTGATCCATCACAGCAATGGTCTATGTACAGTATGTCTACTACTGTGAAACACAGTAGGTATAAATCACTGCATAAGGTGCAACCTAAAGATAACTTTATACAGATTTTAAAACAGACAATACCTGAATAAAGAATGAGTACGTCTCATTGTTGACTTTGTGGTAATGGTAAAGTTCCCCGTCGTACCATAAGACCTTCCCAATTGGAGAATTCTCTTTACTCAAAACAAACATCCTCTTTGGGTCACAGCATTCTGTGAGCAGCTTCCTGCAAAAATGACAAGCATTAAATAAAAAATACTGACAAGAAAAAAAACACAAATGGGCTTTGTGGAGAAACATTGTCCAAGGTAGTTAACTGGGCCAAACTGTATGACTGTGTAAAAGAAACAGTTACATTTACATTATTATTTGATTACAAAATATGAAACCATTCTTTGTTTCATTTAAAGTAAAACCATAACCATAGATTTACTATCGACAAAAACCATGATATTTATTTGGGTAGTTGACAAATAAACAAAGGTGTAAATAATGCGGTGTAAACGCAAAAATGTATTTAAAAGCTGTAGAGATTAATCTGCATTGTTAATTTTTGTTCTAAACGTTGTGCTCTCACACCATAGGACACATGTATGGTTTATTTGTTAAAGGAACACTCCACTTTTTTGGAAATAGGCTCATTCTCCAACTACCCCAGAGTTAATAAATTGAGTTTTACCGTTTTGGAATCTATTCAACTGATCTCTGGGTCTGGCCATAGCACTTTTAGCATAATTAAGCATAGATCATTGAATCCAATTAGACCAGTAGCATGGCGTTCAAAAATGACCAAAGAGTTTCGATATTTTTCCTATTTAAAACTTGACTCTTCTGTACTTAACATGTGCTAAGACCGGCGGAAAACGAAAAGTTGCGATTTTCTAGGCCGATATGATTAGGAACTATACTCCCATTTAGGGTTGTCTTCAAAATATCGATTAGGGCTGCTCGATTATGACAAAAAACATAATCACGATTATTTTGGCCAATATTGAGATCCCGATTATTTAACACGATTACTCATTAACTTTTAAAACAACATAGAAAATAAATAACTTGACTTTTAAACTGTGAATTCAACTGAAAAATTAATGTAAAGAAATAGCACAGATGAACCACTGTAAGGAAAGTGGTGCGCTGTGGATTTATACCACAAGAAAAGAGAGGATCCTTGCAAAATGGAATGTGGCACAATAATCGTTTTAACTCAATTATTTTGTTTTTATAATTGTTGAAGCCAAAATTGACGATTACAATTAATTTTCGATTAATAGCACAGCCCTAATATCGATACGGCGATACATCGATATGAGCTCCTGACGATGCGCGCATCGATACATCTGCCTCCGTATCGATTCTGCAGCACTTTTGAAATTAGCCAATTATAATGCAAAAATATTGTGTAACAATTATTAATGGTGTAAAGGATCTGATCGGAGTTTTTCCGTGTTCCATACGGATCGCCCCTCACGATTATGCAATGTGTGATTAACTGCAACGTTTCACCATCATAAAGTGAAAGGTTAAGAGCGCGCTCTCTTACCTTCTCTGCATCCGTGAGCGCAGTATACATGAAAGTGCATTTTCGTATCAATCACGTAAACGGTTGCGTTTAAGGCAATGTTTAAAGTAAGTGTCGTGTAGGCGCTAATTCAACACACATAACGCAGCAATGATTTTGCCTGATCCATTATAAAACTATTGCACGTGATTAAAATCAATGAAACTCCCTCCGCTGGAGGGATGTAGTGACGTGCTGCTTGCTCATAATACAGTAACGCGTTTGAAAAAGATGTGAAAGAGCCACAGTACATGCGCGTGTAATAGAAATTGAAGAGCAAAGACCTGCTTAAATCTTACAGCATCTGTCATGTTTATAATATATCTAGAAATCCGTCATCTATTTCAATTCAACACATTTCTTTTTTAATTAAATCTATTTACACTGACTGCACGTTTATGCATATATTCATATTTATTTGTTATACATATTGTCTATTTGTAAAACACATGCATACATATGATGTAGCCTAGAACCCCTGTTTTAGAAACAAGGGTCTATAAAGACTTGATCTTTAACAACTTTATACTCATTCTCCAAACTAATTTATGCATTGATTTGTCAGATTAACTGATAAGTAGTTATGAATGGCAATTTTCTGCAAGTATATTTTGCTCTAAATCTTTCATATGAGAAATGTAATAAAAAAGTAACCCGTATCGGGATACATATCGTGTCGGGGCCTTGTATCGGGATGCGTATCGTATCGTGAAGTTGTTGGCGATACACAGCCCTACTCCCATTACGGCGTAATAATCAAGGAAGTTTGCTGCCGTAACATGGCTGCAGTAAGCGCAGTGATATAGTGCTACAGTGTCAAAAGTAGAAATACATTTCTAAGAGCGTGAGCTCTCTTCTCCTGCACCAACCCTACCCCTCAAAATGTCTGTGCATGGCCCTGCGTCCAGTGCTCCCCTAAAGTCGTTGCAACAATCTGCGCATGCTCACTCGCTTCATCGGTTCTTAAAAAGTGCGACGTCTACAGTCAATGCTCTGCTTGTGTATATCCACACGAGAACCAGATGAGACGGCAGATACACTGATCGCATCTGCAAAATTAACTTAATTAACAGCAGACAGACTACTTAGACAGTCTAGAATGACATTAACAACTGCATCAATCTACCTTAGACATTCTTTAAGAAAATTAACCATGTTTATTTTATACTAGGATTAGTAACCACAGTGTTTTTGGCATAGGCTATTTATTATCATTGGCAAATTCATGATCTTACCACAGTGACCATGGTTTAGTAGCAAAATCGCGGTTATTTTCGGGTAAGCATCATTTATCCGTATTCATGCTTATGTAACTGTAGTTAAATCAAGGTTAATTTTCGCAGGGGATGTGGCCTTTACATACTCTTACAACGAATATACGGTAAGCCCAAATGCTTTTGAATAACGTTAAGTTACCTGTACAGATCTATTCCCGTTTGGTTTCGGGTCCATGTTTGTCCCTGCCGCAGAATCTCATCCACCATCTCCTTGTCGCTGGGTATCCTGTCCACTGGAAAGATGTAGAGCCAGCACAACGCCAGCACAGCCAGAGTAGCCCATACAGACTTGCTCCTGTGACATCTTAAAGACATCATTCCTCCGATCTGATCACACAAATCCCGAACAACTAGTCCAAAAACACGTGCTCACCACTGACCCGTTATTATATCTGTGTCACTTCCATTATGAGCAATAGCAAACCTTTTGAATACCGTTATCCTCCTCTTTCCATCATGCGATCAGATCGGAAGAGAGGCTAACAGAGATGCATCAGTCTCAGAATTACATTCATGTGCATCCAAATGCTCCTTTCCGCTTCTGGTTAGCTATTCTGTACGACCGCAATGTCGAGCGCGTTACAATGGGATGTGGTCTCCATGCATCATTTTAGTATGGTCCAGGTAGAGGAATCTCGCGGGTTTTAACACGGAATCCAGAGATCTGTCTTAAACACCGCCGATGTTATCCGCGTTGAGCTCTCTAACAAATCTGATCCGTGCGCCCATTTCCATTATCGCCACATCATCATGGCTTATTTCTATGTCCCGCTATTCAAATAAGTAAGTAGAGCATTCCCTCTTTATCTAGCCACTTCCGATGCAATCTTCTGACTAGTGAGAGACAAAGCTCAGTTGCCCCCAGTGTTCGTTATAGTGCTGCCCTCTTCTGGTCAATGTATCCACAATCGTTTGCAGTTATGAATACCAGCGTATGTGAATATCACCACGTCATCTGAGGGTTGCAGGACATTTACCATACAGCAGGGCTAGTCAACAAATGCAGCTGCATTCGAGCTATCAAGACAATGAAACCCTTGTGCATCAATTTAAAAACCTCACACTTAGGTAAAAAAGGACAAATATGTCCATGTCCTAAAACAAATATATTAAAAATAAATTAATATTTTTCTACTTTCACTTTTGTTTTAGACAGAATCAGTTCTAATTACCAAACATTCATTTATTTTCTGAATTTTAACCACTTTAAATGTCAGTTTGTATGATGCCACTGTTGTAACTGTTTTCCATATAGTAAATCATGGAGATTTTTATTTTATTATTACAGTTTTAGATATGTCAATAATCATCAATAACATTAATTAAGATGCAATGTTATTTTTGAGTAGAGTCAGATGTCAGACTTAGTTCCAGAGGTAAACAATGTTCATGTAAAAAACATAAAATATCATGTTCATATCTCTGATACCAACATTCGAGATCATAACTACCCAACATTCATTCATTGTCAGAGTTTTAACCTTTTAAGTGCTTACATAAAGCCATGCACATGTACAATCTATTATTATTTCTTAATGTTAAAAACTGAACTGAAGGGCTTCTGAAATCAACTTTTGAATAAGAAAATAATAAGATATTAAGAATAAGAAAAAATGACCAAATGCAAGAATTGTCACGGTTTGGGACAGAACCTAAGCGCAGGCAGACAGAGAGTAAACACAAAACTTTATTAAACAAAAACAAAAACAACGGGTGGAAGACTTGGAAGAGCCTGGCGATTCCATGACATTATCACATTCAAAATATAAAAAACAAATGGAAAAGGACAAACATGTCCATCACAGCGCATGAGGGTCCACCGAGGGACCACTGTGGTCTGTCAGAAAAAATTGTGATTTGTATGGTCAAGTCAAGACTGTTGAATTGTTGGGTATTGTACTGTTAGTATGCTCTTTTAAGCAACTCTTCCCTATGTGCCTGGTCCCATTTCAATGCAAATAACTGCACAACTGTCGCAATGCCCTTCTCTACCTGCAGAGAGAGACATTGGCATATATAACTGCAAGGCATATGAGGATTAACATAAAAATGTTGCCAGTCTGTCTGGAAAAGGGCCTACACTACTACACTACTCTTTCATTATTTATATTGTCTTCAACCTTTTAAAAAGGTACTTTTTATTCATAATTTGTTTCAAGTTAAACCAATATTTTTTTAACAGAATTATTGTTGTCTAATAAAATAAATTGATATGTTGGCACAGTTAGATTTTTGTTTACAAATTTAATTACAGACATTTATGGATATACTTTGAGATCAAAAGATTAAGATGATTAGAAACAATTCAGCCAAATGTTTGATTGTACACTAGCTTGACATTCCACACCCTCAAAACTATGTGTTTAATAACAAATAGTGTACTTAAACACCGGATGATTTATCTTAAAACAATCAGTACTGTTGGTGTAAAACAGAATCACCAGTTTCCTCATTGTTCTTACTTCCCTGGAATAGAGTCGATGTGTAACATAAATAAAAACTGGTTCCACAACCACTCTTTCATTTCTCTCCATGCTTTAGTATAAATAAATATATGTAGGCCTATATAGGTTTGACAGTTCTGGGTGAAATTTAGCATTGTGTTACTACGAAGAAGAGGAAATGGAGAGAGAAAATATATTTCATTTTAGTGAACTATCATGGCATAATACATATAACACTGGCGCTATATGTAAAAACAAAACAAACTGTGATTGATCGGTCAGTTTTTGGCAAGTTCATCTGCGAGCACCAGCCGACAGTTAATGATCAGGCTACACAAAACAAATCTTACCTGCTCCCTGGGGTACACATACTGCAATACAGACCACCGTAAAAAGGTTGACATTTTTCAGTACTTTTAAAGGGACAGTTCACCCCAAAATAATGATTCTGTCATCATTTACTGACCCTCAGATTGTTCCAAATCTATATAAATGCCTTTGTTCTGGTGAACACAGAGAAAGATATTTGGAAGAATGCTTGTAACCAAACAGTTCTTGGCCACCATTGACTACCATAGTAGGAAAAACTGCTTTTTAAATGTCTTTGTTATGTTGAACACAAAAGAAGATATTTTGAATAATGTAGGAAATCAACCATTGTAATTTTTCCTGCTATAGTCCATCAACATCAACAGCATAAATAATGTCAGCAAACACTAAAACTCTTCTCCTTTTTTAATAATAACAACTGTCATGGTTCTGCCACCAGACCAAGAAAGACATGACATGAGGAGGCAGAATCATGACAGAACTTCATGTTTAATGTGGAGAGAGGCTATGGTAAATGTTATCTTTAGTCCTGTCTAGTTTAGTTAGTCTGTGTTCCTGTTTATCATGTCATGTTTATAACTTTGTTATTTTACCCCCTCGTGGGTTTTTGTTTTGTTATTATTATTAAATGTCTTGTTACATGGGTCCTGGGTCCTCTGTCCTTGCTCACCCCCGTTCGTGACAACTAACCATATGCTCCAATGCATGCTGGCAACTTTTAAATGCATACATGTTTGGATAAACATAATAATCTTTACTAGCAAAACAAAATAATAAATCTACCCTTCCTAACTTTGTTGAAGTTACTTTATTACTTTTGTTGGGAGAATGGTAATATTTTTATATGTTCGTTTTTTTCTCATTTTGAGTTGTACTTGTTCTAACTCCTTTCCAGATTAATCATTGATTTATCTACAGATTTATACAGATTATTGTGAGAAAAGTGTTTGTGTAAATGTTTAACCAATTTGTGGAAGGCGTTCCCTGAAGTTGGTTTCAGAGAACCAATCTTACAGGAAAAGTAATTTATATAATTGCAAGAATAAAGCCCCACCCCTATGTCACAGAGGCAAAATCAGATCGTACCAAGTATACAAATAAGGTGGTGCTAATTAGGGCTGTGCAAAAATATCGATACATGTAACTATCGCAATATTTTTTTTTTCAATAGCGTATCGATAGTGATACCTCTACTATCGATAATTTAAAAAAAATCTTGTCATATACATACGGCCAAAAGTAAGTGGAAGCGAGCATGGTGAAAAATATAAGAACGCATGGAGCTCTCAGAGCTGATGTGTGGGTGTGCTTTGCTTTCCAAAATAAGTAATGGAGTAATGAGTTATATAAAATAATGCTGTTTGTAGGCTTCGCAAGTCATGACACAAGTCACTTGGCTACTGCAGTGCATTAGACAAAAAGATTATTAAGAAAAGTAACAATGACATTTATTGAGCTTTCACGGATGTGACACCAGCACATTTACAGCACGGATGAAGCAGGGGTTTTATACTGCCCATGTTCAGTATTTTAACTGTAATCAGGGCTCAACATTAACGCTTGTCCGGGACAAGTAAATATTTTGTATGGGCAAGTGAGAGAGAATTTTACTTGCCCGACTGGACAAGTAACTTGAAAAAAAGAACAGTGCGACATATATGTAGAATAATAAGAATATATGCATTAGACAGAGCTGCGTGTTTGTCATGGTTGTGCTTGTTTGTGTGTGACAATAATCAATGGCGCACCGCAGGGCCGTAGCTAGAGAATTCTGGGCCCCCTGAAAAAATATTGATGTGGGCCCCCACCGCCTTCCAACTAATAGAGGGACATTTTATGTCAAGTTTTATATCATATCACTTTGACGTAGTCTATTTACATCTAACATAATATAGTATTGTTGTTGTAAACCCTATTTTAAAAGTTGAATGTTTAAAAATGTTATAGGAACTTATGAAACATTGTCTTAAATAAATGCATGAAGACTTTTAACAAACTAATAAAAGAATAATACAACACAATACGTTATTAAATCATAATAAATAAAACAGATGTAAAAATGACCAGCAGTACTGTATAAAAGTCTTATCAATCAGTCTGTTATCAAATAACGTCTTGGTTACGGATGTAACCTCGGTTCCCTGATGGAGGGAACGAGACGTTGTGTCGAACCGACAGAATGGGGTTTGTCTTGAGAACCTATCATCTTCTGAGTATTTAGAAAAGGCCAATGAAAATTGGCGAATGAAATTTGCATGCCGGGCTCCTCCCCGGATGTCCGGGTATAAGAGGGAAGCCGGCGTGCTCATTCATTCACCTTTGGTCTGAGGAGCCTAAAGCATCCTCCCCCGACCGCTGGGGTGGGCGGCCAGTGTTGTGGCATGAGGGACACAACGTCTCGTTCCCTCCATCAGGGAACCGAGGTTACATCCGTAACCAAGACGTTCCCTTTCTGTCGGTCTCTCGACGTTGTGTCGAACCGACAGAATGGGGTTCCTATGGAAAACGCCACAGCACTGAGCCGCGTCACAATCTCTGCGGAGCGACGTTGACTGGCCTGGGCGAGTCAGACGAACACGCTAACGCGAAATTATGACCTTCCAGTGGAGAGGAAGGGGGACCCAGAGCTTTCCACAAAGTTGGAGCTAAGGGGTCAGGCAGCGACGGAGAAGGGGTACGGGCCTGGTAAGCTTATTCGCGCCCCTAGGAGGAACAACGACCAGAGACAGGGGGTGGAGAGGCTACCCAGCACTTGGGTCATGATGAGCGGCCGTAGCGGCTACATACATTCCCAGTGTGGAGGGGGAGAGGTTACTCCCCCGTCTCTCTTGAGGACGGGACAGCTCGTACCCGATCGAGCAACTCCGCGGGTCTTCTCGCCGAGAAGAGCCCCAGGACGAGAAGAGGCGCCACCTATGGGCGTATAGCCGCCCAGTGGCCGAAGCCCTAGCCTGAGTGACGTCCCAACCGGACCGGGGGTGGGTCACTCAGGATCTCCTCGTCCCGTCCAGACATGGAGACCAGGTTTTGCCTGGGATGCCGTAACGTGCCCCTTCCCCTGGGGAAGCTGTCTCGCCAGGGGGAGCGGCCAGGGGGGAGTTGTTGTCAGAGCCTCAGCTCCGAGAACCAAGTCCTGGTTAGGCCGAAGGGGCGTAACTAGTACCACTTGATGCTCCTCTTCCCTGGCCTTGCACAGGCCCTGTGCAATGAGGCTCACTGGGGGGAAGCGTACTTCCGCTTGTCCCGCGGCCAGCTGTGCGCAAGGGCATCCGTGCCGAGGGTCCTCGGACAGGGAGTACCCAAGCGGACAATGGGAGGAGTTCGGGGAGGCAACAGGACCACCTGTGCCTGGCCAAACTGCCCCCAAATGAGCCGGCTGCGCGGGGAGGGAGTCGCCACTCTCCGCAGAGGCATCACTGACGAGAGAGCACATCGGCTGTCTGGTTCAGGACGCCTGGGATGTGTGTGGCTCGCAGGGAGCTGATCACCTGCTGACTCCAGAGGAGGAGGCGTCGGGCGAGTCATGTTAGCTGCTGTGAGTGAAGAATACGCCACAGCAGCTGTGCTGTCCGACCGGACCAGCACGTGCTTCCCTGCACGAGAGAGTCCCTCAATGCAAGTAGCACAACCCACAACTCTAGGCAGTTGAATGCCAACGCAGGCGGGGGCCCGTCCACCGCCCCGACACTGCTTGCCCGTTGCACACGGCACCCCTTAGGGTGTGTTGCGGCAGAAAAGCGTGTGACCAACGCCTGCTGCCGGTGTGCCACGCTCTCCAAGGAACTTGACTCTGCCGCCATGGAGCGGTCGTATATGCATCGACCCGAGGGGGGGCCACCCCCGCCGAGGATGCCATGAATCCCAGGAGCCTCCTGTTACAGGGGGACCGCTGACTGTCTGACTCAGGCAGTTCAACACTGACCGGGCGCTAGTCCTCGCGCCCCCCCCTGGAAGCGGGGCCGCCCGTGAGGACAGAGTCGAGTTCCATACCGAGAAAGAGGATGCTCTGCACCGGGGAGAGCTTGCTCTTATCTCAGTTGACCTGTGGCCCCACCGATCTAGGTGTCGGAGCACCAGGTCCCTGTGTACACCACAGATCTCGAGAGTGTGCCCAAACTTGAGCCAGTCGTCGAGATAGTTAGTACCCGTACACCTCTTCCCAACGGGGAAGGAGGGCGGCTTCCACGACCTTCGTAAAGACTCGTGGAGACAGGGACAGACCGAAGGGGAGGACCCTGTACTGATATGCCCGTCCCTCGAAGCGCGAACCGTCGGAACGGCCGATGTCGAGGGAGGATCGAGACATGAAGTACGCGTCCTAGGTCGATTGCCACGAACCAGTCCTGACGCCTGACGGACGCCAGGATGCGCTTCTGCGTGACCATCCTGAAAGGCAGCTAGTGTAGGTGCCTGTTCAGAACACGCAGATCTAAGCTAGGGCGCAACCCTCCGCCTTCCTTAGGGACAATGAAGTACGGGCTGTAAAACCCGCTGAACACCTCGGCCAGTGGGACGGGCTCGATCGCTCCCTTCACCAGAAGGGAGGCGACCTCCGCCCGAAGTACGTTGGCATCCCTGCCTCTGCCTGAGGTAAAAGGACGTCCCGGAACTTGGGCGGACGTGTAGCGAACTGAATCGCGTAGCCGAGACGGATCGTCTTCCTCAGCCAGCCTGACAGTCTGGGGGCTCCCAGAACTGTGACAGGGGACTAGAGGTTGATCTGCTTCATCGCCCCCGCGGAGGGTGGTTCGATGGCTAGCAGTACGGATTCCTTGCCGGGGGAGGCCCCCCGGGGAGGAGATTGGCTCTGCCATATTTCCTGCCTGGCGACTGCGCAGCTCAACGCACTGTCTGACTGAGAGTGCTGAGGGCTGGTGTTTATACTCGACATTGCGCTTTGCCATGACGCAACGTCGAGTTTGCCGTTCACCGTCGTGCAGAGGGTGAGAGCGGCTGAGGTAACCCAGAGAGAGAGGAAACTCTCCTTTTTGAGAGTAAGTGGGCGCCAGCCCCCCGGAGGGGGCCAGCAGATGGAGGGACGGGGCAGGATCCGTCCCTATCCGACTTCCCAGCGATGTGGCTGGGGTCGGGCCCAATGGTAGCCTCGATCCCCCTGAGGTGTTCCCATGACAGCCGCTGCCCGCGGCTGCTGATGGGGCGATGGTCTCCTCTTCGCTGTCTCCTCCAGGGGGGCACCTGCCCAGAGCTGGAGGGCATTGAAGAGGACCAGGGCTGGGAAGCAGACAGTGCACGGGACTCGACGGCCGAGGCGGCCGAGTTGCGGCACGGAGGACTGCTTCTTACTGTCGAGAACCCTCCGGGGAGGCCGCGTGCGGGTCTCGCGCCTCCCCCGACGGGCGGGGGGTGAGCGGGGCCGCTGCGGCTCGACAGTAACACCAACCAGCCCCCCCTTGCGAGACGGGTACGTCGATAAAGCGGACCTTCTCAGCGTTACTCATCTGCGCAAGTATAGGCCAGAGGAGTTTCTCATGGACCACAAGTGTAGGACATCGTCCGACCCAGTGCCCGCGTGGTCACCTTGGTCGCCCGTAGAGCGAGGTCGGTGGCGGCAGCGGAATTCCTGCATAAGCGCTGGGTCGGTCTTACCCTCGTGGAGCTCTCTCAACGCCCTGGCCTGGCAGGAGCCATAGCGTGGAGAGAGGAGGCAGCTTGGTCCGCCGCAATGTAAGCTCTCGACACCAGAGATGCCGAGACACCACATGCTTTGGACGGGAGTCTAGATCGAGCCCTCCCAAGTGGCGCCACCTACGGGCACGAGTGCACCGCGGCGGCATACTCCACCTTGGGGACACCGACGCATCCTCCAGCTGTCTCAACCTCGAGGGAAGAGAGGGTGACAGAACTTTGTTTGACGTGAAACGTGCCGGGAAGGGGCGTTTCAGGTCTTACAAAGTTCCTCATGCACTTCCGTAAACACGGCACTGGGGGCGGCGCTCGCTTGCCGCGCTCAACCCCGAGGCGCCATGTAGCCAGCCGCGAGCGCCGGGAGAGGCAGTGCGGGCACTGCAACCCAACACTCACGGCGGCCCGGGAAAGCATGGCTGACATCTCGACATCCGCTTTTTCCTGGGCTCGACCCCCCGAGGGAGGGAGCCCGAGGAATCGTCGAGTCGGATGCAGTACGTCACCCCCCGATGCTGCAAGAGAATCTCATCATCACGCATCGTGTCCGAATACGTGATTGAGGAATAAGACGGCGGACCGTCTTTTTTGGGGAACGGTCAGACAAGCGAAACAAGGTGTGAACGGTCCGTGAGCCGTGGCTGGCGGATTATCGCTCACAGTAATCCTCATATCACCCTCGCTGCTTGCCATAGCGGACGGCAGGGCCGTAGTCCTGCCGCCACGGAACGGGGAGCAAACGAGGTGGTGGCTGAGTCCCGTGGGAACACAGCCACCTGTGACTGCAACGTCTGAATCGTCACCTGCCCGCAGTGCGGGCAGGACGTATCCACAACGTCTGCCCCAGCGTACTGGAAGCGGCATTGTGTCCGTCCCTCCTCCTCGACTGAGTGTGTTGCACCCATGAGAACAGCGGGACAAGCCACGCTGGAGAAATTTGCTCTTTTAGAAAAGGAAATTTGCTCTGAACACCTCCGGAACTGTCGAGACGCCCAGGGGAGAGTCACTGAGGAAGGGACCGTCCGCTGTCCACGTCGTAGATTCCAGCAGAATACCAGCGATAGAACTGGAAGACCAGTGAAGATCTGGAGCTGCTCATCAGATGCGTAGGCTCTGAAGAACAAAAGGTGAATGAATGAGCACGCCGGCTTCCCTCTTATACCCGGACATCCGGGGAGGAGCCCGGCATGCAAATTTCATTCGCCAATTTTCATTGGCCTTTTCTAAATACTCAGAAGATGATAGGTTCTCAAGACAAACCCCATTCTGTCGGTTCGACACAACGTCGAGAGACCGACAGAAAAGGGAACTGAAGTTAACATTAAAGAATTGAGAAGAATACAGTCATGTAAATAAATATAGACCACTTAAATGTTTCATAAAGTCTTAATGTTCTGATGAAAATAATATGGTATTGCATAATATGTAATTAAATAAAGCCAATAAATGTATCTACATATACAAAAGCCCCACAAAATGAATCGTGCAGAGCCCGGTTTAAATTCAAATTTTTTCTCTACAAGTCTATTTTTTATATTTTATTCTTCTAGATGTTTTCTAGAATACTGTTGTATACAGTATAATGTTGTTCTTATACTATACTATACCCTCACCTATGACAATAAACTAATAGTAACTTATACAGATTATGCTACAAGTGTACTACTGTGCTTTTTTATGTGTGGGTCATAATTTGTTCAAATTTACCGGACTTTTATTTTGGCGGGCCGCTGCAAAGACCTTTGAGTTTCAGTGCGAGTAGCTTTTCTCAAAGGAAACAGTGAAATGCGTGTGAAGTAAACTCTGAGAGCAGCTCGGAGATGTCATGTGTTTACGTCTTTATATAGNAACATTTCTCATCTGTTAAAATAGACACAAGGCACAGTTACATTATGCATTTGAGGTCCACTCTTACACTGTAAACCCAAACAGTATAACTAACTTATAATGGAAAGTACCTGGTACTCAAAATGTGCCAAAAAGTTGAACTAACTAATATTTTTGAGTTCATTAAACCTCTATCAGAGATTTAAGTTAACAGTAAATATTTTTTTGAGTTTTTACAACTACGCTAATGTTTAGAGTTTAGGGGACTTGAAAAAATAGATGCAACCCTACTCTAATATTTCAATTTCAAACATATGCCCTTTAGTGCCGGTTTTTACCTAAATGTGACATAATCGCTGAACGTGCACAACTCAGACGCTTTCATTCAGAAACCCAGAGTCCCAGACGTCCTCACTCGCAGGGCACGGCAGTTGGATTTGACATCAGTCCAACATATGCAAGTTGTGGCCTAATGGTTAGAGACTTGGACTTGTAACCCAAATGTCGCCGGTTCGAGCCTCAGTACCAGCAGGGATTGTAGGTGAGGGGAGGTCAAGGATTAGCGCTCTCCTCCACCTTCAATACCACGGCTGAGGTGAGACCCTTGAGCAAGGCACCGATCCCCGAACTGCTCCCCGGGCGCAGAGGTGGACGAAGTACACAACTTCCTTACTTGAGTGAAAGTACAGATACTACTGGTCAAATATTACTCCACTACAAGTAAAAGTTGTAAAGACAGATTCTTACTTGAGTAAAAGTACAGAAGTACGTGCTTTTAAAAGTACTCAAGTATTAAAAGTACATTTCCTTTATGTCAGTTGTGCATTGTTTTATTGTCGTATACCTTATGCCTCTGAAGCACCCTACTGAATACACCGAGTAGCTCACAGAATCAGTGGTATTAAAGGAGTACTTCACTTCAAAATTTGCCCCCATTGACTTTCCATAGTAGTTTTTATTCCTACTATGGAAAGTCAATGGGGGCAAATTTTGCAGTGAGCAACTCCTTTAAGAGCTTTATATGTTTAGCACATATATGTTTAGTTTAGATATAATCCTGTATGATCATTTAGCCTAATTATCCTCATTAGCCCCCTAGGCCTATATGTATTTATGAGCAGTGTTCTTTTATTTTGTATATTTCCTTTACCAGTTTTAGCAGCAATTTACCAGTAAGTAGTAAGGTTCTTGTAAATAATAAAGTGTAGAAGCCATGTGTTTGTTGGATTTATTACCATTTGTATGACCATCATTTAACTACAAACATAAACTATAGCTAGTATAATGAACTATGTTCATTATATGTTTAGTTGCTGTGGTTTTACTAAAGATTATTAATTGGAGTATGGTTCCTATTTATAGAAATGGTAAATTTGTGGATACTGTGGTTTTACTGCAAATACCATCCCTGCTGAAAAAAACAATGTATTTTTGAATTAGAATGAGATTTTTAAATTAAATTCCTCTTTGTAGTGTGTTTTGGGTTTTATTCCTATAGGGTTTACCATCCCATCAATAGAATCCATCACATACAACTAGACAACAAGTATCCATAGTACAATTCCCATTATAACCATTAAATCCATTACATTTTATGTTGTATTTTGGGCAGGGTTCTATTGTTTTTATTTCAACAGGAATACTTCAACTATAGTTACTTCAGTAAAAACATCATTCATTTTCCAAATCGCTTTAAATGATATAGCAGCAGATCATAAGTTAACACTCACGTGTAGCTCAAGGTGTATGTGATGCTTATTTACCGTTTAGCCGTTATGCCGATCATTTTCATGACAATGTTTCTACGATCTTTGACTGATCGTAACCCACAGATGATTACACCACACTTTAACATGTGCCTTTTTCATCTTTTAATGTTCTATTTGTCTTTTTAGAGCTCTATCAACGTTGTAGCAGCGCCTACGTTTACATTAGTTTAACGGGAAGATCCCAGAGTTGCCAGATTTGCGTTAAAAAAATCTGCCAAATGGCCATTCAAAGCTTGCCGGAAAACCGCGAGCTTAGAAAAACTGAAATACTTGGCAACAGTAAAAGGTCCTGGCAGATCGCAAGCCAGATAAATTGTGCACACAGGAAACCCCGCTGCATAGAAACCATTTTCTACTTTTGGACCTTTTTATAAATGTAGTGGAGTAAAAAGTATGATATTTGTCTTTCAAATGTAGTCAAGTTAAAGTACAAGTACTCAGAAAAAATAATACTCAAGTAAAGTACAGATACTCAAAAAGTGTACTTAAGTACAGTACTCAGGCAAATTAACTTCGTTACTGTCCACCTCTGGTCCCGTCCAAAGAGCAAACACACACAGAAAACACAATTATTAGGTGCAACAATCTGTACATCAAAATGCACTTGATGACAGTTAGTTATTGAAATATTGAGTATATTTACTGTATTACTGTAATTTATTCTGTATTTTGCCAGATTATGGTGATCCTGGGGTCGTGATGATGGGGCCCTTGAATATTGTTGCCCCGGGTACAGTGAAGTGTTAATCTGGCCCTGGATCCATCACAGCAATGGTCTATGTACAGTATGTCTACTACTGTGAAACACAGTAGGTATAAATCACTGCATAAGGTGCAACCTAAAGATAACTTTATACAGATTTTAAAACAGACAATACCTGAATAAAGAATGAGTACGTCTCATTGTTGACTTTGTGGTAATGGTAAAGTTCCCCGTCGTACCATAAGACCTTCCCAATTGGAGAATTCTCTTTACTCAAAACAAACATCCTCTTTGGGTCACAGCATTCTGTGAGCAGCTTCCTGCAAAAATGACAAGCATTAAATAAAAAATACTGACAAGAAAAAAAACACAAATGGGCTTTGTGGAGAAACATTGTCCAAGGTAGTTAACTGGGCCAAACTGTATGACTGTGTAAAAGAAACAGTTACATTTACATTATTATTTGATTACAAAATATGAAACCATTCTTTGTTTCATTTAAAGTAAAACCATAACCATAGATTTACTATCGACAAAAACCATGATATTTATTTGGGTAGTTGACAAATAAACAAAGGTGTAAATAATGCGGTGTAAACGCAAAAATGTATTTAAAAGCTGTAGAGATTAATCTGCATTGTTAATTTTTGTTCTAAACGTTGTGCTCTCACACCATAGGACACATGTATGGTTTATTTGTTAAAGGGACACTCCACTTTTTTGGAAATAGGCTCATTCTCCAACTTCCCCAGAGTTAATAAATTGAGTTTTACCGTTTTGGAATCTATTCAACTGATCTCTGGGTCTGGCCATAGCACTTTTAGCATAATTAAGCATAGATCATTGAATCCAATTAGACCAGTAGCATGGCGTTCAAAAATGACCAAAGAGTTTCGATATTTTTCCTATTTAAAACTTGACTCTTCTGTACTTAACATGTGCTAAGACCGGCGGAAAACGAAAAGTTGCGATTTTCTAGGCCGATATGATTAGGAACTATACTCCCATTTAGGGTTGTCTTCAAAATATCGATTAGGGCTGCTCGATTATGACAAAAAACATAATCACGATTATTTTGGCCAATATTGAGATCCCGATTATTTAACACGATTACTCATTAACTTTTAAAACAACATAGAAAATAAATAACTTGACTTTTAAACTGTGAATTCAACTGAAAAATTAATGTAAAGAAATAGCACAGATGAACCACTGTAAGGAAAGTGGTGCGCTGTGGATTTATACCACAAGAAAAGAGAGGATCCTTGCAAAATGGAATGTGGCACAATAATCGTTTTAACTCAATTATTTTGTTTTTATAATTGTTGAAGCCAAAATTGACGATTACAATTAATTTTCGATTAATAGCACAGCCCTAATATCGATACGGCGATACATCGATATGAGCTCCTGACGATGCGCGCATCGATACATCTGCCTCCGTATCGATTCTGCAGCACTTTTGAAATTAGCCAATTATAATGCAAAAATATTGTGTAACAATTATTAATGGTGTAAAGGATCTGATCGGAGTTTTTCCGTGTTCCATACGGATCGCCCCTCACGATTATGCAATGTGTGATTAACTGCAACGTTTCACCATCATAAAGTGAAAGGTTAAGAGCGCGCTCTCTTACCTTCTCTGCATCCGTGAGCGCAGTATACATGAAAGTGCATTTTCGTATCAATCACGTAAACGGTTGCGTTTAAGGCAATGTTTAAAGTAAGTGTCGTGTAGGCGCTAATTCAACACACATAACGCAGCAATGATTTTGCCTGATCCATTATAAAACTATTGCACGTGATTAAAATCAATGAAACTCCCTCCGCTGGAGGGATGTAGTGACGTGCTGCTTGCTCATAATACAGTAACGCGTTTGAAAAAGATGTGAAAGAGCCACAGTACATGCGCGTGTAATAGAAATTGAAGAGCAAAGACCTGCTTAAATCTTACAGCATCTGTCATGTTTATAATATATCTAGAAATCCGTCATCTATTTCAATTCAACACATTTCTTTTTTAATTAAATCTATTTACACTGACTGCACGTTTATGCATATATTCATATTTATTTGTTATACATATTGTCTATTTGTAAAACACATGCATACATATGATGTAGCCTAGAACCCCTGTTTTAGAAACAAGGGTCTATAAAGACTTGATCTTTAACAACTTTATACTCATTCTCCAAACTAATTTATGCATTGATTTGTCAGATTAACTGATAAGTAGTTATGAATGGCAATTTTCTGCAAGTATATTTTGCTCTAAATCTTTCATATGAGAAATGTAATAAAAAAGTAACCCGTATCGGGATACATATCGTGTCGGGGCCTTGTATCGGGATGCGTATCGTATCGTGAAGTTGTTGGCGATACACAGCCCTACTCCCATTACGGCGTAATAATCAAGGAAGTTTGCTGCCGTAACATGGCTGCAGTAAGCGCAGTGATATAGTGCTACAGTGTCAAAAGTAGAAATACATTTCTAAGAGCGTGAGCTCTCTTCTCCTGCACCAACCCTACCCCTCAAAATGTCTGTGCATGGCCCTGCGTCCAGTGCTCCCCTAAAGTCGTTGCAACAATCTGCGCATGCTCACTCGCTTCATCGGTTCTTAAAAAGTGCGACGTCTACAGTCAATGCTCTGCTTGTGTATATCCACACGAGAACCAGATGAGACGGCAGATACACTGATCGCATCTGCAAAATTAACTTAATTAACAGCAGACAGACTACTTAGACAGTCTAGAATGACATTAACAACTGCATCAATCTACCTTAGACATTCTTTAAGAAAATTAACCATGTTTATTTTATACTAGGATTAGTAACCACAGTGTTTTTGGCATAGGCTATTTATTATCATTGGCAAATTCATGATCTTACCACAGTGACCATGGTTTAGTAGCAAAATCGCGGTTATTTTCGGGTAAGCATCATTTATCCGTATTCATGCTTATGTAACTGTAGTTAAATCAAGGTTAATTTTCGCAGGGGATGTGGCCTTTACATACTCTTACAACGAATATACGGTAAGCCCAAATGCTTTTGAATAACGTTAAGTTACCTGTACAGATCTATTCCCGTTTGGTTTCGGGTCCATGTTTGTCCCTGCCGCAGAATCTCATCCACCATCTCCTTGTCGCTGGGTATCCTGTCCACTGGAAAGATGTAGAGCCAGCACAACGCCAGCACAGCCAGAGTAGCCCATACAGACTTGCTCCTGTGACATCTTAAAGACATCATTCCTCCGATCTGATCACACAAATCCCGAACAACTAGTCCAAAAACACGTGCTCACCACTGACCCGTTATTATATCTGTGTCACTTCCATTATGAGCAATAGCAAACCTTTTGAATACCGTTATCCTCCTCTTTCCATCATGCGATCAGATCGGAAGAGAGGCTAACAGAGATGCATCAGTCTCAGAATTACATTCATGTGCATCCAAATGCTCCTTTCCGCTTCTGGTTAGCTATTCTGTACGACCGCAATGTCGAGCGCGTTACAATGGGATGTGGTCTCCATGCATCATTTTAGTATGGTCCAGGTAGAGGAATCTCGCGGGTTTTAACACGGAATCCAGAGATCTGTCTTAAACACCGCCGATGTTATCCGCGTTGAGCTCTCTAACAAATCTGATCCGTGCGCCCATTTCCATTATCGCCACATCATCATGGCTTATTTCTATGTCCCGCTATTCAAATAAGTAAGTAGAGCATTCCCTCTTTATCTAGCCACTTCCGATGCAATCTTCTGACTAGTGAGAGACAAAGCTCAGTTGCCCCCAGTGTTCGTTATAGTGCTGCCCTCTTCTGGTCAATGTATCCACAATCGTTTGCAGTTATGAATACCAGCGTATGTGAATATCACCACGTCATCTGAGGGTTGCAGGACATTTACCATACAGCAGGGCTAGTCAACAAATGCAGCTGCATTCGAGCTATCAAGACAATGAAACCCTTGTGCATCAATTTAAAAACCTCACACTTAGGTAAAAAAGGACAAATATGTCCATGTCCTAAAACAAATATATTAAAAATAAATTAATATTTTTCTACTTTCACTTTTGTTTTAGACAGAATCAGTTCTAATTACCAAACATTCATTTATTTTCTGAATTTTAACCACTTTAAATGTCAGTTTGTATGATGCCACTGTTGTAACTGTTTTCCATATAGTAAATCATGGAGATTTTTATTTTATTATTACAGTTTTAGATATGTCAATAATCATCAATAACATTAATTAAGATGCAATGTTATTTTTGAGTAGAGTCAGATGTCAGACTTAGTTCCAGAGGTAAACAATGTTCATGTAAAAAACATAAAATATCATGTTCATATCTCTGATACCAACATTCGAGATCATAACTACCCAACATTCATTCATTGTCAGAGTTTTAACCTTTTAAGTGCTTACATAAAGCCATGCACATGTACAATCTATTATTATTTCTTAATGTTAAAAACTGAACTGAAGGGCTTCTGAAATCAACTTTTGAATAAGAAAATAATAAGATATTAAGAATAAGAAAAAATGACCAAATGCAAGAATTGTCACGGTTTGGGACAGAACCTAAGCGCAGGCAGACAGAGAGTAAACACAAAACTTTATTAAACAAAAACAAAAACAAAAATAAACAAGGTCCAAGAGAAATATAAATGATAAATCCGCAAATTTGACTGGTCACACCGACCAGGAACAAGGGTAATCTAACACGAAGGAGGGTAAGGCAGGATAGAAAATGAACCGACACGGGACAATGAATACAAGGGACTTATAAAGGGAACACTGACGAGGGATAATGACATAAGGACGATGACGGGCAGGTGACAAGAATGAAACACTAATGGGGAGATTATCGGGAAAATTACATGGGGCAGGTGAGGGGAATGAAACATTAATGGAAAGCTAACGGAGAAACAAGGGGGCGGGGCCAAGAGACGAGACACCGGAGAGAATGCATGACACTTCAAAACAAAACAACGCCATGCTCCTCTCCACATTAAACACGTGGTCTGTCATGATCCAGCCACAAGCCTCGAAAATCATGACAAGAAGAGGCAGGACCATGACAAGAATCTGCTGCATGGACTAAAATGGAGAAAATAGCATCATCAAAAGTTAAACAGAACAGAAAACTTGAAAACCTTTGGATTTTAATGAAATGTAGAAATTATTCAACATTTTGAACCCTTGCCAACATAACGAAAGTGAATGTAAATGTATGCTTTGTTTAATGGCATACAGATTAAAATGTGCAGTTTTATGAGGACATTTTTTTCCATCTCGACCTGAGTGTTGACAATGTTGCGTAACTAAAACATTTTAAAACTAAATAAAAAAATTTTATTTTAAAACTCAAATAAAAATAGACACCTTTTGCAAATTTTATGCTGTTTGCATTATCTGTCACAGAACCACTCGCAGGTGTGAGATAAAATGAACAATGAGTTTATTAACAGACAGGTAAGTAAATAAATGGAATAGCGACTGTACTAATATTGTCCTTTTGGTTTCGAGAGATCGTGGATGATGGGCTGTACTTCCGGGTGTGGAAGACTTGGAAGAGCCTGGCGATTCCATGACATTATCACATTCAAAATATAAAAAACAAATGGAAAAGGACAAACATGTCCATCACAGCGCATGAGGGTCCACCGAGGGACCACTGTGGTCTGTCAGAAAAAATTGTGATTTGTATGGTCAAGTCAAGACTGTTGAATTGTTGGGTATTGTACTGTTAGTATGCTCTTTTAAGCAACTCTTCCCTATGTGCCTGGTCCCATTTCAATGCAAATAACTGCACAACTGTCGCAATGCCCTTCTCTACCTGCAGAGAGAGACATTGGCATATATAACTGCAAGGCATATGAGGATTAACATAAAAATGTTGCCAGTCTGTCTGGAAAAGGGCCTACACTACTACACTACTCTTTCATTATTTATATTGTCTTCAACCTTTTAAAAAGGTACTTTTTATTCATAATTTGTTTCAAGTTAAACCAATATTTTTTTAACAGAATTATTGTTGTCTAATAAAATAAATTGATATGTTGGCACAGTTAGATTTTTGTTTACAAATGTAATTACAGACATTTATGGATATACTTTGAGATCAAAAGATTAAGATGATTAGAAACAATTCAGCCAAATGTTTGATTGTACACTAGCTTGACATTCCACACCCTCAAAACTATGTGTTTAATAACAAATAGTGTACTTAAACACCGGATGATTTATCTTAAAACAATCAGTACTGTTGGTGTAAAACAGAATCACCAGTTTCCTCATTGTTCTTACTTCCCTGGAATAGAGTCGATGTGTAACATAAATAAAAACTGGTTCCACAACCACTCTTTCTCTCTCCATGCTTTAGTATAAATAAATATATGTAGGCCTATATAGGTTTGACAGTTCTGGGTGAAATTTAGCATTGTGTTACTACGAAGAAGAGGAAATGGAGAGAGAAAATATTGTGACCCCCTGCTATTTTTGGGTCACAATCAAATGATTTGTATACGTGTATATATTTTCTATTTATGTATATTAACATTCATATGAAATGGTGCTTATAGTAATTAGAGATAGTGTTACTGTAAGAATGTAGAGCTGCATCTTTTAAGTTCTTGGTGGCAGTTGAGAGCTTGAGTTACCGGGACAACTGTGGTGCCTCTTCAGACAACACAGAGGATCGCTTGACTAACAGCAAACTCTTGTCTCTCTTACTTTTTTATTGAAAAAGTTTACTCTGAATACAGTTCCTCCCTTTGACCGGGACCTGTAACAGATTTTGGGGGCTCGTCGTCCGGGATCAGCGCTACTCTACAGACGCGTGGTCCAGTGATTTGAACCTAGGGACAACAAAGCGTGCATGAAGCTAAGGGAAGCAGAGGATCAGAGAGGACCAGCATTATTCTGACCAAGAGCATCATCACATATCCAGACCAGTGTGAAATACATAATGTCGGATGAAGAAAGAAAGAGACTCATCTGGAACATCAAGAAAAAAGTACACACTTTAACAGCTGATGAACTCTTTCAATTAGTAAGAGACATTGACCCAACATCAGATGTGGATGTCACAGAATTACAAAATGGCAATGAAGAGTACTGTATAGATTATATAGTTACTTACATGAACAATGATGTATTATTTACACTTCCTGACAAAGGAATGACTGGGTTATTGAATTTAAATTATTGTATTGATGAAATGATTGAAAAACGTGTTATTAGGACTGATATGCGAGTACAACAACCCAGCACATCACACAACACAGACATATCAGAGGTTGAGTACCAACAGATGTTAGCAAACTACGAAGAGCTAGGTAAAAAGCTTTTAGCCAGTAGGACCAAACAAACCACAGTACCTACACCCACAGTCACATCACACGTATATATGCCAAATAATACACACCCTCTATATTCTAGCACTTCAAAGCAGCCATGTGGTGATCAAAGCAGCTTTCACCTTGGACCAGATACCAGGTTCTCCATCAGGGATGTTGCAATGTTGCAGCGTCGAGAATTTAAGATCCATGGGGGACAAATCGGAGACAGTATGTCTGACATAAGTTTTAGCAACCTGTGCAAACAAATAGAAGAAGGCATCAAGGAGGGCTACACAGAAGGCGAGATACTCCGGGGAGTTTTTCGCATTATTAAACCTGGCAATTTTAAAGACATGTTAATAACCAAAGATGATATGACTGTGGCAGAAATGAAGAGTTTTCTCCAGTCTCATCTAGGTGAAAGCAGCAGTACTGAACTTTTTCAGGAGCTTATGAGTGCCAAACAGCATGACCATGAGACGCCACAGCAGTTCCTGTACCGTATGATTGGCCTCAAGCAGAAAGTATTGTTCTGTTCTAGACAACTCAACACAGACATCCGATATGATGACCACACAGTTCAGAATGTGTTTCTGCACACCATTTCACAAGGCATCGGCCTAAGACACAGTGAAATTCGTCAAGAGTTGAGACCTCTCCTTTCAGACCACTCTGTCTCTGATGAAATCCTGCTCAGGCATGTGATCAAATTTCAAAATGATGAAAGTGAACGGCAACGTCGGCTGGGGCAGTCCAATCGTCATAAAATAGTGCATGCACACAGTGCTCAATTTGACACTGAAAATATCACTAAGGAGGTCATGAAAGGGGATGAGACAACAAAAGATAAGACCATTCAGCAACTGAAAGCACAAATAGAAGCATTGACTACTGCAGTTGATTCACTAAAACAGCAACAACGGAGGGAGCCCGAGAGAATCGTCGAGTCGGATAGGCAGTACGTCACCCCCCGATGCTGCAAGAGAACCTCTCATCATCATCGCATCGTGTCCGAATACGTGATTGAGGAATAAGACGGCGGACCGTCTTTTTTGGGGAACGGTCAGACAAGCGAAACGAGGTGTGAACGGTCCGTGAGCCGTGGCTGGCGGATTATCTGCTCACAGTAATCCTCATATCACCCTCGCTGCTTGCCATAGCGGACGGCAGGGCCGTAGTCCTGCCGCCACGGAACGGGGAGCAAACGAGGTGGTGGCTGAGTCCCGTGGGAACACAGCCACCTGTGATGCAACGTCTGAATCGTCACCGCCCGCAGTGCGGGCAGGACGTATCCACAACGTCTGCCCCAGCGATACTGGAAGCACAGGCATATGTGTCCATCCCCTCTCAACTCCTCGATGAAGTCAATCGTGTTTGCACCCATGAGAACAGCGGGAAAGCCGACTGCTGGAGAAATTGACTCTTTTAGCAAAGTGAAATTGCTCTGACTACCGTCCGCGAACTTGCCGAGACGCCCAGGGGAGAGTCACTGCAGGAAGGGACCGTCCGCTGTCGACGTCGTAGATTCCAGCAGAATAACTCAGCGAAGATCTGGAAGATCAGCGAAGACCTGGAGCTGCTCATCAGATGCGTAGGCTCTGAAGAACAAAAGGTGAATGAATGAGCACGCCGGCTTCCCTCCTATACCCAGACATCCGGGGAGGAGCCCGGCATGCAAATTTCATTCGCCAATTTTCATTGGCCTTTTCTAAATACTCAGAAGATGATAGGTTCTCAAGACAAACCCCATTCTGTCGGTTCGGACACAACGTCGAGAGACCGACAGAAAGGG
>NC_079913.1:13429835-13446217 GCF_024868665.1 Triplophysa rosa
AACTGAAGTTAACATTAAAGAATTGAGAAGAATACAGTCATGTAAATAAATAGACCACTTAAATGTTTCTAAAGTCTTAATGTTCGATGAAAATAATATGGTATTGCATAATATATAATTAAATAAAGCCAATAAATGTATCTACATATACAAAAGCCCCACAAAATGAATCGTGCAGAGCCCTGTTTAAATTCAATTTTTTTCTCTACAAGTATATTTTTTATATTTTAATTCTTCTAGATGTTTTCTAGAATACTGTTGTATATAGTATAATGTTGTTCTTATACTGTACTATACCCTCACTATGACAATAAACTAATAGTAACTTATACAGATTATGCTACAAGTGTACTACTGTGCTTTTTTATGTGTGGGTCATAATTTGTTCAAATTAACCGGACTTTTATTTTGGCGGGCCGCTGCAAAGACCTTTGAGTTTAAGTGCGAGTAGATTTTCTCAAAGGAAACAGTGAAATGCGTGTGAAGTAAACTCTGAGAGCAGCTCGGAGATGTTCATGTGTTTACGTCTTTATATAGTTAGAATGTGGATTTCATTAAAATCTCATGTATGCAATTCATGTATTAAAATTATTTACAAAACAGGTGGCTTTATAGTATAACTGTTGGATTTTATGAGGCCCCTGGGCAGTGGGGGCCCCTAGAATTGTCACCACCTTTCACCCCACTAGCTACGGCCCTGGCGCACCGTACTGAGACCACGCAGAAGCGGAATCCTGTTATTTAAATGTCATCTGGCTGTTCTGGGTGTCTGAATGAATTATGTGCACAGTTTAACATACAACACGAGTGATGGTCGAGTAATCATCTGTGCTGCACTGTATGAGGATAAGAACACATGAACTTAATCTCCAGAGTTGCTCTGACAGTTTATTTTACGAGCGTTTTACTGTTTGAGTGAAGCTATCTGCAAACAAGCGTCTTCCCAAAGACCCGTCAAAATAAAAGTCCCGTTAAATTGAACACTCAGACAAAAAATACTGTAGTGTACTATCGAAAATTGAAGTGCCCTTGTAGTAAATTGATAAACATTGTATACTATAGTAAAGTTAAAAAACAATATAGTAGGAATTTTATTGCAGTTTACTATAGTAAATACATCAAAATACATGCAAATAACATTCATACTTAATGTTTAGACTGAGATTTGATCAATGCCCTAAAGCGCTCTGATATTTAATTATGTGTTTGAATGAAAAGAATTGCTGGTATAGAGCCAGGCAGTCATGTTTAGGCAACATTGGAAGAGCACTAATATGAGGTTTATATTTAGCAGGGAAAAGACAGCTTGATAGATCATTCACAATAGGAATTTCTTGAGTGAGAGAGTGAGTCCCAGTCTCTCGTTTTAAGGCCACAGTTTACACAAAAATTAAAGTTCTTTTATCTATAATTCATTGCCATGTGTTTTGTGATTTTGCAATATTTACTGTGAAAATTAACCATGTTTTTATAGTAAAATGTGTAGTAACCTGTGTTGTTTGGTGTATTGATTACTATTGTCATGATTCTGTCCTTGTCATGAGTTTTATAGTTCTGTGGACAGAGTCGTGACAGTACCATGTCTTTCGTGCTTGTTTTGTTATGTGTGAAAAACACGTGGCCATTGTGATTACTTTGCGCCACGTGTTTCTCCTGTCAAGTACCTTGGCCTCACCCTCTCGTTTCCCGGTAATCTCCCCATCAGTGTTTGATTCCCGTCACCTGCCTGTCACGTTCCCTATGTAATTATCCCTTGTTAGTGTTCCCTTCATAAGCCCCTTGTATTCATTGTTCCGTGTCGGTTCGTTCCTACGACTACTCATATGAGTACCCTCCTTCGTGTCTTCGTGTTTTGATTACCTTGTTCCTGTTTTACCGTTCCCAGTTGTGTTTTTGGACTTATTATTTGTATATCTTGGACCTTGTTTATTTATCCCCCTCGTGGGAAGTTTTGTTTATCGAGTTCCCCATTGTGAGTTTTTGTTTTATTATTAAAAGTTTTGTATTAACCCTTTCACTGCCTGCGACTGGGTTCTGACCACAAAACCTGACAACTATAGCCAAAATCATGGCTGTACTGCCATAATAGTTTAACCGTGGTTTATAGCAAAACCATTGTGGTACTATAGCAACCATGTTTTTTTAACTGTAGTAAACCATGATTCATTTTGATAGGGGACATACTGACTAGGCATCCTTAATAAGATAAAATGCTGTAATCTTAATATTTCAGATCTCTTCTGTCATAGACTTCCCATAGACATTTAAAGGCCTAATGTGTTTATTTTGGGAGGTAAGATCTATTGACAAATTGCAATATAATATACATAACTATGTCTTCAGAGGTGTATAAAGACAGATAAAGCGTTATGTTTTTATTACCTTAGAATGAGCTATTTCTATCTACATACATTGCGGGTCCCTTTGCATGGAATTCGCCATGTTGTTTCTACAGTAGCCCTAAATGGAAAAACTGCAAACGTGTTTCGTAAATATGTTATCTCCTTCAGCAAAGAAGCGAAAATGTGACGATGTCACATTTGATGTGTCAAAGTGAATGTGAAGTGATGTGTCAGCCGCTGTAGTGCTTCGTTGGTTGCAATTCACAACCTAATAGCTAGATGTCGCTAAATTTTATACACTGGACCTTTTAGAAATGTAGAGTTATTGCCTTACAGGAAGATAATAGAAAAGAAAAAACATATGTGTTATTTATATTTTAATTGAATACTTTTTGTTTTATTATTAACACAATATATTTTAAATTATGTTTTGGTTATAAGGTCATTGGGCCTGTAACACAAAAACTGCATAACCATAAATCCTCCTAATCTCTCTTAATCTTACTCATTGTGGTTTCATATGTCACACGTGTTGACAGGCAATGATGTATTGAGCCATCAATGGCCACTGAGACAGATACTAATAACAGCAAAAACTCTCAGATGAACAAGTTCTTCATAACTGAGCTGGGATCAGGTTTCAGAATAAATAGCTAACGCACCTGCTCTGGACTAATGGTAGCCCTGACAGCAAGGTCATTCTTCTGTGACCACCATTGTTCTTTTGTTCCATAAAAGTATATGTTAGTATGCGGATGAAACAATACATCTGAGTAAAGAAGAGTATTGTAAATACTGTGAGTAATGATGTCTTTTGATTCTCTTGAATCCTTAAATATTTTATTGAAGTTTGACCTTTAAGTTGATCACTTCCTAAGCCGTAACTCTAGAAATGAATGTGCATGCAAAAGCATGCTGAGCAGGGCTGGTGCTGCATACCTTTCTGCTAGCTCATTAGCTGTTCATTTAGCAGGTGAAAAGAGACGTAAGGTCATTTATTGTCTTTGGCCATAAATCATTTTATTTGGAGATGACCACTTTTTATAACAATTTTACAATGTTTTATGAATTCTGCCATTACATTATTACTTATGAACAACTAGAAAACAATGTGCCTACATCAAACCGGTTTACCGCATTTGTTTGTAGTTTACAGGTTATGTTTCTTTGGCATCACAACTGACATTGGCGCAGGGTTTTTACTTGTTTTAATGCTGACTATTTAGTAGGTGGTGAAGTTCAAGACCTTCCCGTAGTGTCAGTAGATTTATCGATTTGTATATGTGTGTATTATTTCAAGAATATTTTGGGGTTTTGCTCGAGGGTTTAAAAATGGATGTCGAGTGGTAAACCAAGATGCAACAAAAGGCAAATATATTATATTTAAGTGGCAAATTATTAACATGATATGCACTGTGTAGACACATGCACTCTCGAAAAAGGTTCTTCGATGCCAGAAGAACCTTTTGGTTCCACAAAGAACCTTTAACATCTGAAACATCTGTTTTGCAAAAGGTTCTTTGTGGCGAAAAAAGGTTTTTCTGATTATGAAAAAGTAAGAAAGGGATGGTTCTTTAAAGAACATTTGACTGAATGGTTCTTTGTGGACCCAAAAATGTTTCTATATGGCATCGCTGTGAAGAACCTTTTAAGCACCTTTATTTTTAAGTATATGAAATAAACTCTCATATTACAAATGACAGATGAATTTGCACAAATGTCAAATGTACAATACACTTTGCAAAACATGTCAAGAAAAAGGTACAGTATATAAGCTGATATATATTGTTCATACATTGGAATAGGTAAATATGATGACATCAATGTACTATAAGGGCTATGTGAGGATACAAAATAAAAAGTCAGTATTGTGTTTATTTGATGCTGTGCTTATGAATTATTCGCGCAAGTCCAGTCATACACATACACACAAAAAACTGTATCCTTATTTATTGCTTGTCACAGCTTCACAGTTGGTAATATTTCATTTGTAGAGCAATGCCAAGGCATTCCTGTTGACTGACACTATATCTGCCAGCCAGTGACTGCTGGACTATAAAATCGCTTTGTCTCGCAGCCCTGTTGTTCTTTGTCCTTTCCATGACCGAATAAAAGAAAGAACCCAGGTACAGCATCCCTATTTAGTCTAAAGGCTTATTGATTTAGGAAATAATTTGCGTTTGACTTTGATTTAATGAATGTCTCCAGTCTCTTTTAATTTGTAGGTGTTATTTCAAATATTTGGCTTATTGGATCAGCGAAGCATCACAATGGGGGAGTAAGTACAGTTCTTTTTCATTCAACATTTATCATAAAAATCTTTTTTTATACAAAGAAAGGACAAGCTTTCACACATTCAGTGAATCTTTTTCACCTCACATTTATGAACATCAGATAAGAAAGTTGTACTGTTTGGTTAAAATATGATGATATGAAAAAATTATGATTAAAGATTTAAACTAGGCGTTTGAAACCAACATCCACATTCAACATTGTATAAGCGCTAGACCTTTGACTCAAAATGTAATTGTTACAAAAATAACCAGACAACTAGCTCTGTTCACCCGTAAACATCTGAGGCAGGATTAGCTTTATTTATCAGCCCCCGTGTAATGTCCTTGATATTTCACAGCTGTTGGTGAAAGCTGATGCCTGGCATGAGAAAGAATAGACCCTTTAAAATGCATTTCATAATGATATATACTGTATATTGAAATGTTTAGTGTAACTTTAAAGAAACACCTTCACTACTCAACATGCCGTAATAATGACGTTTGTTTGTAATTTTTTTGTTTCTTAATTAATTATTGACAGTCAGGTGAGCATTTGATTTTATATTGATTCTCATATAAAATAAATTGCTTTTAACATTTACATGTTACTACCAAACAGTTGTCATGTTGTTTAATGTTTGTTGAGCTGTCGCAATTAATCGAATTAAAAAAGTTGTGTTTATGTGTTTTACTGTGTGTATAAAACTGTCTATGTATGTGGCGTGTATATCTATATGTATACTGTATATAAATACACAAACAAACATTTAAAAAAAATGTAGAAATAAAATTACATTTAAAATACATTTATATATATTTATTTCGTTATATACAGTATACATGTGTATGTGTACATTTATATCCGTATATTAATATACATTTATAAATTTACACACAAATATTTTGTAGAAACACAGATTTGACAGCCTGTGTTTGTTTTATATTGTTTTATAAACATTCTTTTAATATTTTTCATGCTAATGGTTTGCTTTATTTTTTGCCTGTTTCTTTAAATATAATGAACCTTGATTTAATATCTTGCAGTCTAGATATTATATAAGTTTAGTCTAGATGTCCACATACATTTATATATCTTATTCTTTACATTTCAACTAAATTGCTTCCTTTTTTGCATACTACATCTGACAGATTCGAAGGCCTGGAAATCCAAAAGTGGACAACAAAGTATGTATAAACATGACAACACAGCAAGAAATAATAAAGAATAACATTGTCATCCATTGTTTTTTTTATTTGTGTCATATTTGGTGTGCTTTCTTCAACAGCCCAAGTCAAAGATTTCGGCATCTCGGAAACTTTCTTTAAAGGTTGGAATTTGACCTCGAAGTTGTTTTTTTATTAGCTGTCAAGTGTTTAATAAGGTTCGTCTTTCATCTTCAATCAGATAATGCTTCTTAATAGAGCGATTGAAGATTTGGAGAGAGAGAAACAGGAAAGGAATGAGGAAAAAAAGCGCTACTTGCAAGACAAACTTCCTCCTTTACAACTGTCTGGGCTTTCTCTGGGCGAGTTACAGGTGACAGACAGATAAAAATTCAGTTCCCCTTCAGTCAGTCTCTTGACGTTGTGTTGAGAGACAGACTGGGGTTTGATCTTGAGAGCCTATCATCTCCGAGAGGAATTTAAAATGCCAATGGGCTTTGGCGATTGGCACGCGCACGCCAGTCCCAGCCCCATACGGGTATAAAAGGAAGGTGGCGGCAGCCATTCACTCATCCTTTGTTCTTCGGAACCTGCATGGTGTACATGTCAAGCGCTCCATCTCTTCGAGATTTCTTCCAGACTGCTAGATTTATGACGCGAAGCAGCGTATGCACAGGGCAGGGACTTGCGTGCATGTGCCATTCGCCAAAACTCATTGGAGTTTTAAATTCCTCTCGGAGATGATAGGTTCTCAAGATTAAACCCCAGTCTGTCTCTCAACACAATGTCTCGTTCCCTCCATCAGGGAACGGAGGTTGCAGTCGTAACCGAGACGTTTCAATCTTTCAAACTATTTTCTTGAGAGACTTGAGAGACTATGAAATTTGAGTTTTGATAGGACAACAAAGCCACTGTACATAACAATAGCACAAAAAATGTAAATATCCTCCCAATAAGATTTTTATGTCTACACTACCACAGATTTTAAAAATGGAAAGAAAATACCTAATATCTTCACGTAAAAGCATGACTGTCTTGATTCACTCAAATCGAAAACCATTTGTATTTGCAAATATTCATCTTCAGAATCTGTGCCAGCAACTTTACGCCAAAATCGATGTGGTAGATGAAGAGAGATACGACTATGAGGATAAAGTTGTCAAGCACAACAAAGATGTAAGTAGAAAAGCAACCAAGATTTCATTTTCATGCATCAATTCCTGCATGAATTACGCAAAAAGGAAGCTGGAGTCTTTTTAAAGCTAACCAAAAGCACGTCAGAATGCATACCAGGAACAATGAAAGATGCCTGTTGGTAGCAGAAGGGAAGTTACAGCATACCCGCAGGGGTCAAAACCTGACCTCTTGGTATGCCGTTGATTCAGATCACTGAGCTCAAACTGAAGATTCAGGATCTGGGAGGGAAGTTCAAGAGGCCGGCGCTGAGGAAGGTGCGTGTGTCTGCCGATGAGATGATGAGGGCCCTGCTGGGCTCGAAACACAAAGGCTCCATGGACCTCCGGGCAAATCTGAAGTCGGTCAAGAAAGAGGACATCAAGCAAGAAAAGGTATAGTAGGAATTTTTTTTATTGACTTCCATCTCCGTTGTCCAATTTGCTCAGTTAGTTTTGCAAATTTTACAAACGCCTGTTAAAAACACTGTTGCCAAAAGAGATACATTGATGAAAATTCAACGAACTGTTCATTTTAGATGTTGCCAGTCACTCGCACAAAATTTCGAGTTGGGCTTTTTTAATGTGGAGATGACAAAACCATTACAACTCACTCATCGTTCTCCCTGACAAACAGGTCTTGACTTCTGAGGTAGGTGACTGGCGTAAGAATGTGGAAGCCATGTCTGGCATGGAGGGAAGAAAGAAGATGTTTGACGCTGCCGGGGGAGGCCAGTGAGTCCCTCTGGAATGCTTGGTCTTGATGGAAAAGATTTTTTTGTGCCTTTTCACAGCTGCTGTCTAATTGTTTTCAATTATGCTTCATGTTTTAAAGCATTAGTTCACCCCCAAAAATACAATTATTTTGTCATCCATTATACATAACTTTTGGTTTAATAATGATAATAATAACAACAATATGAATTATAATCTGTGTAACCTGTTCCTTTAGAAATTCTATTGACATCCATTCTCCAAAAGGTTTTACAGTAGTAGTTTCACGTGTATCAGTATCAATCAGCATTTTTGGTTCAGTTCCTATATGTATGCATGACTGTTCAGACTATAAAAGGCTCATATAGGATACGTTTAGAGTACAAGGCAATATGATATTTCAAAATGTATGTGATTGTATGTTATAATGAAGTCTTAAACCAGCATTAAATGTTGCAGAATTAAGCAGAACATGTTTTAAACAATGTTTTATTAAACTCTTGGGCAGTCCCTGCATAGTCAACTTCTGCATGGTCATATTCACTTTATTATCTATTCCTCTCTCCTGGTTCAAATGTGATGTTTTGTTTTGGTGATATGCGATAGGTCCAGCTAAGCTGGCAGGTTACGGGAAGGGGCTTTTCTGTGGTGACGGCAGAAAATAAAGTGAGCTTTGAAAGTAGGCATTGTTACAGCAAAGCAGTGCTCATGATGTATTTTTAGCCCTGTTGAATCCCATGTCTAATCTGACTCAACCTTGAAGAGACGGGACACTGAAGTGTGTACGCGTCATCATAAATACAAAGTGCGCATGGTGAGAGAGTTTGCCCGTTGTCACCTAGACCAGTCATTCACACTATGACATGTATGGGAACACTGAAAATCCAGTTGTTCATGTTTCTATGAGGGTGCTCAGTCAATAAAAACAGTGCCAGCTTTGTAGATTCCAACTGAATGTATACAAAACAATACAATAACAAATTGAATCAGAGGTTTTAACAAGAACAGTTCAATTTTACATAGAACCTTGAAATGCTAAACCCTATTATTTGTAGTCTGTACTAACACTGACTTTACACTATTGTATATGTACTGTACTATGGTCCCCTATTGTTTATCAGCCACTTTGCCCAAAACACTTCATGTTGCTGAACTCGTTCTTCAGTCACATCTTCATGTTAACAATATGTTCATTGTTTTAGTAATATGAACTAATATTTACAGAGCCCAGGGTGTTAGCATGTGAGTGTGATGTGGAAGCAGTGTGTGTTTGAACAAGTTATCCGAGATGGAAATAAACATACAATGACGCCTCAGTTGTCTGGTATCACTTTCAGGTGAACTGTCAATCTACCAACCTACCAATTACATCAGTTCAATCAAAGCAATTTCATAGGCTCAAAGACCTTTTACATTTGTATGTATTTGTAGGCTAACCTGGAAGTAAGGGCCACACTGGTTCCCTCGACTGAAAGTCTATGCAGTTTTCCCATACTTTTGGACTTTTGGAAAATTTCAAATAAAATATGTGATTAACAAAGTTTTATGAAGTTTACAGTAATTCCAATCGCCAAAGTAAAAAGCTAACATGAGGCTATAAACAGACAACACTATGGTTGCGCAATATTAACATCACATGTTTCACCACATTAACAAACAAGTGGTGAAACATTGTCCATGTAATCATACTACTGTACATGTAAACGTTCAATGAGGAACTAGCAGCAGTGTTGGTGCACAAATATGCAAGTAGGGCACTAATTGGTGCAAATGTGCAAACCGAGTGTTACAATGTAAATGCGTTAGTTCTGAGTCTTTTTATTTAGGAGGCAAATGGCTTGTGGAAAGAAGCTGTTGAGGTGAGTGCACGAATGCTCCGGTACCTTTTTCCAGAAGACAGAAGGGTGAAAAGTGCGTGAGAGGGGTGAGTGGTGTCAGCTACGATGCTGGTAGCTTTACGGATACAGCATGTGGTGTATATGCCCATGATAGAAGGTAGAGAGACCCCGATGATCTTCTCAGCTGTCCTCACTGTCCTTCCCAAGGCACAGTTCCCAAACCAGACAGTGATGCAGCTGCTCAGGATGCTCTCAGTAGTCCCTCTAGAACGTGGTCAGGATGGGGGGAGGGAGGTGGGCTTTTCTCAACCTTCGTAGGAAGAAGAGACGTTGCTGGGCTTTCTTGGCGATGGAGCTGGTGTTGAGGGACCAGGTGAGGTTCTCCGCCAGGTGGACACCAAGGAATTTGGTACTCTTTACGATCACCACTGAGGAGCCGTTGATGTACAGCGGAGAGTAATCACTCTTTGTCTTCCTGAAGTCAACAACAATCTCTTTGGTTTTGTCAATATTCAGAGACAGGTTGTTGACACTACACCAGTCCATTACCTGGAGGTGTTGTTTCAGTTTGTAACTGAGGTCTCTCGTTCAGGAAGTCCATTTCCAGTTACAGAGGGAGGTGTTCAGGCTCAAGAGGTTCATCTTCCCAATCAGTTGCTGAGGGATGATGGTGTTGAATGCTGAACTGAATTCGGACGCAAGTGCTTTTATAGTCCAGATGATTGAGGGCCAGATGGAGTGTGGTAGAGATGGCGTCATCGGTGGAGCATTTTGGGCGATACGCGAACTGCAGTGGGTCCAGTGAGGGGGGCAGCATGGTCTTGATGTGCCTCATGACGAGCCTCTCAAAGCACTTTATGATGATGGGTGTAAGTGCAACGGGGCGGTAATAATTAAGGCAGGAGACAGCAGACTTCTTCGGCACTGGGATGATGATGGTGGCCTTAAAGCAGGTGGGAGCGATGGCAGATAATGTATTTATGAAACACACGATATAACTCACTGGTTAACACCATAGTACGATGCATCGTTGGGGGAATTAATGATGTAGTTACGACTGTTTCCTGAAACCTCAGTAACTCTGTCGGAGATCAATTGTTTGAACCAAGTTGGTTCAGTAGTCTAGTTGATGATGCCACACAGGTGGTGAGTAATGACGTCTACTAGGTCAGATCGAATTAATGTCAAATTCTTGCTGTAAATAACATACATTGCATTTAAGGACTACTTTTGTTATCCTATTTTTGTTATCTATTGTTTTATTTCACAATATTTCATTCATTTATAAGTGTCCTCCTACCTCATTCCGCCCAGGGATTCCCCAGGGTCCTAGAGCATGCAAGACATGCACATGCACACTTTTAAAAAAACAGTGCTTCTATTTTCATGACAAACTAAAAGATGTTTGTAGATATAAATAGCTCATTCTAAGTGAATAAAAACATAACACTTTATTACGCAAGATCTTTACACATCTGACAGCATATTTATGTATATTATATTGCATTTCTCAGTAGATCCTCCAAAAAAATACACATTCTGTCATGACAGAACCACGGGAGACCCAAGTGCGGGGGAAAAAACAGAGTCTTTATTTGTCACAGGTGAAGGCAAGGGAAAATATAAATACAGGTCGCGAGCTTCTCCCTCCAGGGAAGCAGAGAGACCGAACGGAGAGTCGAGGATGGGCTGCCGGTGCTGAGATGGGCGGAAGTGCCTGGTGGCCTCACTCGACTCAGAGTCCACGTAGCCTGAGAGGTGAGAAGCTGCGCCTGGAGATGTAGTCGGTTAGTTCTCTCAAGAAGACCGCTGACTGTGATGACCACTGACCGGAGAACTGATGCAAACTGCTGGGGAAGACAGATCAGAAGGAGAAGCGAAAAGAACAAGGAAGGTGAATATAAATACCAAGAAGCAAGACTTGACTTTGACTAAGGTGGAATCTCTCCAGTGAGAAAACACAAAACGAGGAACTTCTTCAGGAGAGCCGCAGCAACCCCTGGGGCAGTCTGGGCAGACAAAATCTACAAAGAAAAACAGACACTGGACAACAAACACAGAGGGAATTATAAAGAGAACGTAACGAGGAGATCATAATCAGGTGTGGAGTAATTAAGGGAACGATGAAGTCTAACGAGTGAAGAGCCAACAGGCGTGTGAGCACGGAGTGGAAAAACACCAGTGCAAGAGAAGTCATACGAAAACACGAGGGTGGGGCAAATGACGCAGACACAAGCACGAGGCCGGCCGAAGCTCGGTGACAGCCATGTGCTCGACAAAAAACAAAACAATCCCCGTGCCAGGTGATGACCCGACCAAAGCGTAACAGTACCCCCCCCCCCACCAGCACCCCTAGGCGCTTAAGGGGAGGGCTCACCTCGTCTCCGGTGAAAGTCCACGATCAGCGACCGGTCCAACACGTCCCGCGAGGGAATCCACGACCTTTCTTCTGCGCCATAGCCCTCCCAGTCCACCAAATACTGAACGCCCCGGCCGCGGCGGCGGATGTCCAGAAGTCTTCTTACAGTATAGACTGGAACACCATCCACCAGCCGCAGGGGAGGGGGGGTGGGCCGAGAACTGGCTGGATTAAGAGGAGAGGTGACTACCGGTTTAACCCTGGATACATGGAATACAGGGTGGACTCGACCAAGGTTGGGAGGAAGCTTGAGACGTACAGCCACTGGATTAACCACCTTGGTGATCCGGAATGGCCCAATGAACCTGGGTGCCAGCTTACGAGAAGGCACCCGGAGAGGCAAGTCCTTGGTGGAGAGCCATACACGTTGACCACACAAGTAGGCGGGAGGAGAAATCCGGTGGCGATCCGCCACTGCCTTGGTTCTCAGCGTGGTTCGGGCCAAAACCTCTCTGGCCTTCGTCCAGACTCGGTGGCATCGCCGGACAAAGGACAGAGCTGAGGGAACCGCAGCGTCGAGTTCCTGGGAAGGAAACAGAGGAGGTTGGTATCCGAGAGAACACTCAAACGGGGACATACCTGTGGCTGAGACGGGGAGGGAGTTGTGAGCGTATTCCACCCAAGAGAGCTGTTGGCTCCAGGAACTGGGATTACTAGATGTCAGACAGCGGAGCCTACGCCCCAGCTCCTGGTTGGCTCGCTCACATTGCCCATTGGTCTAGTGCAAGAGAAGTCATACGAAAACACGAGGGTGGGGCAAATGACGCAGACACAAGCACGAGGCCGGCCGAAGCTCGGTGACAGCCATGTGCTCGACAAAAAAACAAAACAATCCCCGTGCTAGGTGATGACCCGACCAAACCGTAACAGTACCCCCCCCCACCAGCGCCCCTAGGCGCTTAAGGGGAGGGCTCACCTCGTCTCCGGTGAAAGTCCACAATCAGCGACCGGTCCAACACGTCCCGCGAGGGAATCCACGACCTTTCTTCTGCGCCATAGCCCTCCCAGTCCACCAAATACTGAACGCCCCGGCCGCGGCGGCGGATGTCCAAAAGTCTTCTTACAGTATAGACTGGAACACCATCCACCAGCCGCGGGGGAGGGGGGGTGGGCCGAGAACTGGCTGGATTAAGAGGAGAGGTGACTACCGGTTTAACCCTGGATACATGGAATACAGGGTGGACTCGACCAAGGTTGGGAGGAAGCTTGAGACGTACGGCCACTGGATTAACCACCTTGGTGATCCGGAATGGCCCAATGAACCTGGGTGCCAGCTTACGAGAAGGCAACCGGAGAGGCAGGTCCTTGGTGGAGAGCCTTGGTGCGGAGCAGACCTGCGGGAGGATGACGGGCGGTCTTGCTTTGCGCACAGACAGGGCAAGCCAACACAAACTGTCTGACATCGTTGGAGGCCGATGGCCACCAAAAACGCTGACTCACGGAAGCCAGGGTTCCCTTGATTCCTGGATGGCCGACCAGTCTGGATGAATGACACCACTGGAGGACCTCCGAACGCAGCGAAACGGGAACAAACAGATGACCCGCCGGACACTTCCCTGGCATTTGCACCCTGCGACCGGTCTCCTCTACCCGCCTCTCGATTTCCCAGGCCAGGGACCCGACGACACTCTCCTCGGGGAGGATGGGGTCGACGGAACTCACCCGATCTGAGTCCTCGAACAGGCGAGAGAGGGCGTCAGGCTTGACGTTCTTAGACCCAGGCCGGTACGACAGGGTGAAATTAAACCGGCCAAAGAACAGTGCCCAGCGGGCTTGCCGCGCGCTCAACCGCTTGGCTGAACGGACATACTCGAGATTCTTATGGTCCGTCCAGACCAAGAAGGGCTGCGTCGTACCTTCCAGCCAATGGCGCCATTCCCCCAAGGCCAGACGTACCGCCAGCAGCTCCCTGTTGCTGATATCGTAGTTCCGTTCTGCAGGACTGAGGCGATGGGAGAAGAAGGCGCAGGGATGCACCTTCCCATCATGCTCGGCACGCTGGGACAAGACTGCTCCTACACCGACATCAGACGCGTCGACCTCGACAATAAACTGCCGATCGGGATCTGGAAGACAGAGCACAGGTGCAGAAACAAATCGGGACTTGAGTTTATCAAAGGCTACCTGTGCAAGGGCGTTCCAGGAGAACGGGATCTTGGTGGAGGTCAGCGCAGTGAGCGGTGCGGCCACTTGGCCAAAGCCCCGGATGAATCGCCTGTAAAAGTTGGCGAATCCCAGGAACCGCTGCAGTGCTTTACGAGAGTCGGGTGTGCCCCACATGGCGACAGCCTTGATCTTAGCGTCGTCCGGTTCAATGCCTCGGGGTGAGATTACGTGACCAAGGAACGAAACCGTATCGGAGTGGAATTCGCACTTCTCCGCCTTGACAAACAATTGATTCTCCAATAGGCGTTGGAGGACCCCTCTGACATGTCGGGTGTGTTCCTGGAGAGACTGGGAAAAAATCAGAATGTCATCCAGGTACACAAAAACAAAGCGATTGATCATGTCGCCCAGCACGTCGTTAATGAGGCCCTGGAAGACGGCAGGAGCATTGGTCAGCCCAAAGGGAAGAACCAAGTACTCGTAATGTCCCGATGGTGTATTAAAGGCCGTCTTCCACTCATCCCCTTCGCGAATGCACACCAGGTGGTAGGCGTTGCGGAGGTCTAACTTAGTAAAGACCAGAGCTCCCTGTAATAATTCAAAGGCAGACGACATTAAAGGTAAGGGGTACTTATTCTTTACCGTAATTTCGTTCAAACCTCGATAGTCGATACAGGGAACCCGATCTGAGTCCTCGAACAGGCGAGAGAGGGCGTCTGGCTTGATGTTCTTAGACCCGAGCCGGTACGACAGGGTGAAATTAAACCGACCAAAGAACAGTGCCCAGCGGGCCTGCCGTGCGTTCAACCGCTTGGCTGAACGGACATACTCGAGGTTCTTATGGTCCGTCCAGACCAAGAAGGGCTGCGTCGTTCCTTCCAGCCAATGACGCCATTCCCCCAAGGCCAGACGTACCGCCAGCAGCTCTCTGTTACCGATATCATAGTTCCGTTCAGCAGGGCTGAGGCGATGGGAGAAAAAGGCGCAGGGATGCACCTTCCCATCATGCTCGGCACGCTGGGACAAGACTGCTCCTACCCCGATGTCAGACGCATCGACCTCGACAATAAACTGCCGATCGGGATCTGGAAGACAGAGCACAGGTGCAGAGACAAATCGGGACTTGAGTTTTTCAAAGGCTACCTGTGCAAGGGAGTTCCAGGAGAAAGGGATCTTGGTGGAGGTCAACGCGGTGAGCGGTGCGGCCACTTGGCCAAAGCCCCGGATGAATCGCCTGTAAAAGTTGGCGAACCCCAGGAACCGCTGCAGTGCTTTACGAGACAGCCTTGATCTTAGCGACGTCCGGTTCTATGCCCCGGGGTGAGACCACGTGACCAAGGAACGAAACCGTATCGGAGTGAAATTCGCACTTCTCCGCCTTGACGAATAGTTGATTCTCCAATAGACGTTGGAGAACCCTCCTGACATGTCGGGTGTGTTCCTGGAGAGACTGGGAAAAAATCAGAATGTCATCCAGGTACACAAAGACAAAGCGATTAATCATGTCGCCCAGCACGTCGTTAACGAGGCCCTGGAAGACGGCGGGAGCATTGGTCAGCCCGAAGGGAAGAACCAAGTACTCGTAATGTCCCGATGGTGTGTTGAAAGTCGTCTTCCACTCATCCCCCTCGCGAATGCGCACCAGATGGTAGGCGTTGTAGCTTCTAGAGGTCTAGCTTGGTAAAGACCCGAGCTCCCTGTAATAATTCAAAGGCAGACGACATTAAAGGTAAGGGGTATTTATTCTTTACCGTAATTTCGTTCAAACCTCGATAGTCAATACAGGGACGCAGGGAGCCGTCCTTCTTCTGTACGAAGAAGAACCCCGCGCCGGCCGGAGATGAGGAAGGGCGGATGAGTCCGGAGTTCAATGACTCACGATTGTACTTTTCCATGGCCTCTCTTTCAGGACCTGAAAGGGAAAATAACCGACCCCTAGGCGGAGAAGTGCCCGGGAGGAGATCTATGGCGCAATCGTAGGGTCGATGCGGAGGTAGAGACGTGGCGCGGGACCTGCTGAACACGGTACGCAGATCATGGTATTCCCCGGGGACTCCGGTCAGGTCAGTGACATCCACCTGAAATACAGGAGACAAAGACACAGGCGAAGGAGCAGGACCAAGACAAGACACATGACAAGCAGGGCTCCAGGACAAAATAGATGTGTTAACCCAATCGATGTGAGGATTATGTTGTGACAACCACGGATGCCCTAAAACCAGAGGGGAGGTGGGGGAATCTAGGATGTACAACCTAATCTTCTCACAATGATTACCCGAAAGAAATAGGCTTACATGAGGAGTGGTGTGAGTGACAGAAGAAAGCGGCAGCCCCGTCAGCATCACAGCGGAGAG
>NC_079913.1:13446317-13550399 GCF_024868665.1 Triplophysa rosa
ACCAGACCTTGGAATGTCGCGATTGGCCAATCAGAATCAAGTATTCCAGAGCACAGTGTAATAAAAGCAGATGTTTACTGACAGATGAATAAACATCATCTTTAAGGCTTAACATTATATTCCTTTCTTACCACATAAGTTTAACGGGGATGTCCATTTTTTAGATACAACTATCAAAAGCTTTTTCAAAACATCATTAACTTAATACTAGTGTTTTAGAACAATAAATTGTATCAATAATTATGTAATTAAAATCTTATAATACATATAGTAACCATAATAGACAATGTTAGACTAAATTTCTTATTTAAGTTTGATGGTTATATTTCATATGGTACCATTCATTGCAGTTGCACCACTTGTTTTCCTGGTTGTGTCACCTGACCTCCTGGATGCACCACCTGACTTTTACAAATAATTAAATTGAACAGGGTTCTATCTGGATATCTGTTTTAGCATTTGCTAGCAAGTTCATACACATAATTCTTAATAAAATTCCAAGCTTTTTTTTTTAATAGCATTTTGCTATCATTACATTGGTTGTACCACCTGACCTGAAAATGTACCAGCTTGCTTATTACTTAAAAGTAACCACTTGTCAGTGTTTTTAGTATGGCTGTGTTTTTAAACATGTGAGGTCCTCATGCTTAGTGTTATTACCTCCTTTACCTTTCAATAAAAGGCCCAGCTTTGAAACAATCCATTTGAAAAAGGTTTAGAACATAAAATAATGCCATAGTACATTTGATTGAAAAAAGAAACATAATTTTAACTAGTGTCCTAGTCTGTCAAGTTGCATTGCCTGTCATATGAGGGGTTCGAAATACCAAAACATAAAGAAGTATTTATTATTTAAGTCGCAAAATATATTTAGCCTATATAGGTTTATCAAATAAAGTATAATAAATTCATTGTGTTATATAAAAGGAAATAATTCCCGAGGACACTAAAATATGCATGTCATGTCACTGCCACTTAAAAAAATTCTAATTTCTTTTGAATATAATAAAAGAGAACCCTATATTTAAATGTTAAATAGGTGTCACATACTGGTTTATAGGTCCATATGTGGATTGTGTAAAATAATGTGATTGTTCTCTTACAGAATGAAGAAGTACAGTTTCTTGAGGAGGAGCTGCAGAACCAAAAGCAGAAGTTCTCAAAGCTTCAGAGCTTTACTAGAAGCCTGCTGATAGCTGTGAAAAATAATGACCAAAAGAAACAGGAGGTGAGGGAATAGAATTAAAATCTGCAGACAAACATTAAGATAATAAATGTTAATCATTCTATTGTTTCTATGACAGGAGCTGTTAGCCAGTCTGCTTCATAAAGAGGACCTGGGCCTGGATAACCACATAGAGTTCGGCATAGAGGCGACTTCTACCCAGAAGGACTTTTCTATGTCAGAGGAGTACGACACAGGGCCAGTGAGACTATAAGCACAGTGCTGCTCTTTGCTTTATGGAAATTAACCATGTTTTTTTGTGGTAAAAGTATAGTAACCATGTTTTTTTGTTTCAAAGAATGGTTAATTTCCATGAGAGAAACCCCACAGCGTCCGTGTAAACTCCTCAATTACTCTGGTTTAGTCCAGTAAATTAAAGAGCAGGTGATGGGGCATTTATAAGTGTCCTAATATATTGAATTGGAGTCCCCAACAACATGGTGAAATGCACCCAATGTCAAAAAAACGCTGTCATCTCAAAAAATGCATTTATTTTACAGTGGCGGCTCGTGGATATTAAAAAAGAGGAGGCACATTAAATTAAAGTGGTCCCATCCCAGAATGTATAAGTTTTTTGCTTAAGTTAGTTGCTTAATAAAAGCCTTTTGGTCACGTATGTACCACGTTAATGTATGACATTACATATACAAAAGGACAATATACTTCAAATTTAACTCGCATGAATTGAATCCTCAGGTGCTCAAATAGAAGACATGGCCAGCAGAAATGTTTGTTCAGGCTCACCAAGCCATACCTGTCAACACAACATTTTGGCTGGGAGTCTCCCGTTTTTCACACCATCTCCCACCACCCTCCTGTTTTGTTATTTCTCCCGTAAAACTCCCGTATTTCATTTTTTTCTCCTTTGAAACTCCTGGACCGACGGGAACAGCTACGCGTTCTCTGTGCAGGCTCTGTGGCTTGATCGTACAATTTAGGATAAAGTTAGGGCTAGGTATGTGGGGCTTTATTATAATATTTTTTATATTCAATAAAATACCATCATTTTAATCATTTTAATAAATGTAATGATTTACACTCTGTTATTATTGCATAACGTTTATTGCACAACGATACTGAGGTGCAAACAGTAGCTACCACTATTTAAAGAATCAATAGCATCTATACTGTTCTCCGTATACGTCCTATGTATACTTCAACAGGAAGCTTAACTCTCCCTCATTAACTTCACAGACACCGAATGTCCTTTGCCATATCTTAGCTCTTGCAGAGAAGTGCGCCACGTATTCCATGCTTCCTTCATCTCTTGTCTTGTGGCAGTGAAGAGTCCCAGTCAGTATTCTCCAAGCTTAACTCTCGTAAAATAGCTTTGCCTTGGATAGTTACTGGGGCTGCAAATCCTAAAGGGTCGAACAGACTATTGATAGTCGACAAGACTCCTCGACGTCTGAAGGGCTTCACTGCATCAGGTACTTGAAAAATGAAATGGTCTATTCTGAGGTCCCAGTTTAGGCCTAAACTGCATTGTATGGGAAGATTGTCTGTGTCCAGATCCAGATCTTTTAGATGGCTGGCGTAATCTTGTGATGAAAAGGTCTCCATGACATCTCTCTTGTTGGAGGCAATCTTGTGCAATAGGGCAATAGCTAGCGAATATTTTAGTAATCGAGTATTCTACTGATTTTCCATCGATTAATCGGGTATTCGGATAATAAGTACTCTTTCTTTATTAAAGAGCAATACTAGATATACAATTTATTGCTGAAATTGCATACATTAATATCTGTGAAAACTAAATCCATTTAGTACATTCCATTGCCATATTACATTCAAAATGCAATATAGGCCTAATACAAATGCAGTGGTGGAAAGTAACGAATTACAAATACTCAAATTACTGTAATTGAGTTTTTTTTTCAGGAATTGTACTTTTTTTAAGTAGTTTAAAAACGGTGTACTTTTACTTGAGTACATTTTTAGTGCTGTATCGGTACTTTTACTGCGCTATTTTTCCTCACATTGTCGTGGCTACTTTATATGTTTACTCTTCATGTGATTGGCTAAGGAGAATAATCAGTCCCGTCACGTGACCCCGCCCACTCAAATCGCTCATAGAAAACTTGCGTCACACAGATTTCAAGACATCTGCCGCCGATTTAGTTTAATCATGGAGGAGGACGAACGTGTGCGGCAGGCAGGGCGCGTATCAAATGGCGGTTTTGCGCACTTGAAAGTCACTGCGGGAAAGGGACACAATACGAAGGCTCGTCCGAGATATGGAGAAATATTGAGTTCCTGTATCACTCTGTTCGCCAAGTTTCATCCAAACGGCTTTATCATGAGATAAAATTGTCCATCTCTCTCCAAAGTCTCTACACTAAGTTCTCTGCCCTTATAAGTGAGTAGGGAACATATGCGATTGGAACGCATGCGAAGCAGTTTCGCAAACTGTGGATTACCCGTTATAATGTTGTAAATAACGTTCAGTTTCTTGCACAGTTCAATCGACTCGCTTAAATAAGAGGTCATTACATCGAAAGAAGCCGCAGGGATTACTTTTATGTTGCCTCTATCTGTATTTTGAACTTTTAAAGACATGGACCATGAAAAACAATAGACCACAACTCCAGGTAAAAATCTTTATTGTTCTACCTAAGAAATAATGTCACATACATCTTGGATGGCTTGAGGTTGAATAATTGATCAGCCAGATCCTCTACAGATATGACTGTTAATGCTAATCCAATGCAATTTAGGTTGCAAATATTTAGCATTTTATGCATGCAGTATTTGGGGCTCTTATTTATTATTTTCTGCATTGTGTGGCCTAGTACACATGATTGAAGTGTTGGAAGTGCATAAATGGTTTTACCTGGAAAACTGAGCTCATAATAGACAGACAGACAGACAGAACAACACATTGAATGGTTATTTTGTCTGAGTTGTATCCAGTTATATGCTTTATCAGTAAGGTAAAGATGTGTTTTGTTATAAGTAGCAATTTTCTATATAAATCTCCAAATTTGATTATTAATAATTATTCTTAATTCATTAAATAAACCCCACTAAAAAGTAACGAGTAACTAGTACTCTGAGTAGATTTTGAGAAGAGTATTTTTTACTTTTACTCAATTACTTTTTTAACACCAGTACTTTTACTTGTAATTGAGTACAATTTCAGCAATGTAACAGTACTTGTACTTAAGTACAAATTTCCAGTACTCTTTCCAGCTCTGTACAAATGTATAAATATGAAACATTAATAAAAATAGAAAGAATAATTTCAAAGGTAAACAACTAACTTCAGCTTATGCATGATGCATTTAGTTTTAGTTTCTTTTTTTACTATTAAATAGTAATATATTGGTCCACATAAAAATATTTTTTTAGTGTGTTAGCTTCACTCAGTAAAATGTTCTGAAATAAACTCTCAGAGCAACTCTGGAGATGAAGTTCATGTGTTCATGTCTTCATAAAGCGCAGACGCAGACAAATTCATGAGCATCACGCGTTTAGCACGTTAAACTGCAGTTCATTCACTCAGACATGAAGAACAGACAGATGACATGTGTAAATAACATGATTTGGCATCCACTAGTCCGAATCTAGTTTTATGGACTCCATGCAGCCGGAAAACAAGTTTCACTCGCAAAATAGACTAAAACTAAGTAAAATAGCAGTTCACCATTTCAATAAGCTATCACTTATTTATCAGCATGAGAAATACGTGTGAGCGTGTGAACAGACTAAAATGCGTGAGACTTGAGAGCCCTGTAACATGAATAGAGTTTAGCGGGCTGTGCGTCAGTAATAACGGTCCGTGGGGAAATGCAGTGCTCCGTGCGTACTGTAGTTAAATGGATTAAACGAGGCTTCGAGGCAACAAAAATTGCCTCTATGATTTTTTGTATTCGAATTACTCGAGTTACTCGAGGAATCATTTCAGCCCTGTTGTGCAACCTCACATTGGATTTGGTGAGGACGTTTTGTGGCCGCTTCAGCAGACTCATTGCTGCTTCTACCGTGGGAAGGGACTTTAACCCATCATCAACATAGAAATCATGTGCTACAAACTGTTGCACTTCAGAATCTTGTCCTTGTCCTTCCAGGTGGACAGTTTTACTGAGACCATAGATAGCCACTTCCGGCGACCAGCTATTTCCAAAGACATGTACCTTCATACAATACTCTACAATATCTTTGCTGTACTGAAGTATTTTTTCATGTGGGCAAATATATTGTATAGTAAAGGACGGAAAACACAGAATCCAGAAAAATTTTAACAGAAAAAACGGAATTTGGGAAAAAATAAAACGGATTTCTTATTGTTGTTGTGTCATCCCTCGTATTGCAAGCCATATCTCTCCGGCCCCTCATTTGGGATGCTTTTCTGCATCGCTTGTGTCTTATTGCCAGGAAGACATTGTCTTGGTTTTTTAAATGGCAGCGGTGTTATCCAACCGTTGTTCCCTTTCTGTCGGTCTCTCGACGTTGTGTCGATCCGACAGATGGGGTTCGTCCCTGAGAACCAATCGTTTCCGACTACTTGGAAAAGGCCAATGAAAATTGGCAAATGAAATTTGCATGCCGGCCTCCGCCCCGGACATCCGGGTATAAAAGGGAGACGGCGTGCATCATTCATTCACCTTTTGTTCTTCGGAGCCTTCGGTTATGAAGATCTTCTCTTGCTGCTTAGCAAAAACTCTACATTGCCGGTTCTACGACGTGGTGCAGCGGACTGTCCCTTCCTGCAGCGACTTCCCCTGGGCGTCTCGGCGGTTCCAGAGGTGTTCGAGCCTGCAGACGGTGACTCACTGCGTTCTAAAAGAGCTAATTTCTCCAGCGTGGCATGTCCCGCTGTTCTCTTGGGTGCGGTGTCCTCATCGAGGATGGGGACAAACACGATGTCTGTGTCAGGTGTTTGGGGGTCCAACACGCTGAGACAGCCTTCGTGGACTCATCTTGCCCGCACTGCGGGCAGATGGTCATAGAGACGTTGCGGTCACGGGTGGCTGTTTTCTCCCGAGAATCAGCCACCACCTCGCATGCTTCCCGGGCTATGACGAGGATGGCTAAGGCCATTCCGTTCGCCAAGGCGAGCGGCGAGGGTGATATGGGGATTTCTGCGAGCGCTAATCCGTCAGCCGAGTGCTCGCGGACCCCGTCTCGCTCGCCTCATTGTTCCCTAGCTGGCGGTGCCACACCGTCAGCGTCCTCCTTCACGCAGTCGGACACGATGCGTGATGAGGATGAGATGTCCATCGCAGCATCGGAGAGCGAATTGCTGGCATCCAATCCTGATGACTCTCTGCAGCTCCCCTAGGGGGGGACGAGCTCAGGAGGAGGCGGATGTCGAGATGTCGGCCATGCTTTCCCGGGCCGCCGTGTGCATTGGGTTAGAGTGTACTCCGGTGCCTCTCCCCCAGCGCTCACGGTTGGATACGTGGTTCTTGGGCTCTGAGCGCGACTCCAAGCCGCGCCCAACCCCGATTCCATTTTTCCCGGAAGTGCATGAGGAACTGGCGAAGACGTGGAACGCCCCCTTTTCGGCGCGTACACGTCAAACCGGTTCCGTCGCTCTCTCTTCCCTCGATGGTGGGGCGGCTAGGGGTTACGTCGACGTGCCCCAGGTGGAACGTGCAGTCGCGGTGCACCTGTGCCCGCAGGCGGCATCCACCTGGAGAGGTCGACCGAAACTCCCGTCCAAAGCGTGTAGGACTTCGGCATCGCTGGTGTCGAAGGCCTACACTGCCGCGGGCCAAGCTGCCTCCTCTCTCCACGCCATGGCCATCCTGCAGGTCCATCAGGCCAAGGAGTTAAAAGAGATCCACGAGGGTAAGACCGACCCGGGGTTAATGCAGGAACTCCGCACCGCCACCGGCCTTGCTCTAAGGGCGACCAAGGTGACCGCGCGGGCCCTGGGTCGGGCGTTGTCAACCATGGTGGTCCAGGAGAGGCATCTCTGGCTCAACCTTGCGCAGATGAGCGACGCCGAGAAAGTCCGCTTTCTCGACGCGCCCATTGCGCAGGGTGGGCTGTTTGGTGACACTGTCGAGGACTTCGCCCAGCAGTTCTCGACAGTGAAGAAGCAGACGGAGGCGATTAGCCATATTCTTCCCCGCCGAGACTCGGCCGCCCGTAGGCCTTCGAGTTCCCGTGCGGCCTCTGCTTCCCAGCAGCCCCGGCCCCCTTCGAAGCCAGCTCCGGTTCCAGCGCTCCCTACCCAGGCGGCATCCTGGAAAAGGGCGGAGAAGGGGAGACCACCACCCCGTCAACAACCTTCGAGGAAGAAGCGTTCCTGACGGGAAGACCCCAGGCAGGGTAACACCATCGGGCCCGTATCCAGCCATGACATCGCTGGACGGTCGATCCGGGACGGTTCCTGCCCACGGGGGCCTAGCGCCCACTTTTGATAAGAGTTTCCTATCTCCCTGGGTGTTCTTCACAGCCGCTCTCACCCTCTGTCAGACGGTGTTCAGCCACTCGACGTTGCGTCTTGGCGAGGTGCAACATCGAATGTATTTTGCAGCCCTCAGCACTCTCAAATCGATGGTGCGGGGGCCTGCATCGCAAGGCAGGCAAACCAGCAGAGCCAGTCTTCTTCCCGGGGGCCCACCCCCGGCAAGAGACCCACACTGCCAGGCATCGAACCACCCCCCGGGGGGTCGATGAAGCAGATCGTTCCTGTAGCAATGTTCGTGTAGGTGAGAAGGAAGAGATCGGGGTCAGGTTGTCTACTGGAGAGAAGAAGTACGTTTTATTAACAAAAGTATATCACAGTTCAATGCTGACGCTGCGCGTTTCTGTTTCCAGCCTCCGTATTCCACTGGAGCTGACGATCCTCTCGTGAAGCAACCCTCTTTCTGGCTTTCTCTCTCTCTCGCTCTCTCCGCAGTAGACTCTGCTGGCTCTCACACACCCGGCTCCTGTCTCCGAGCTGTTTATATGCATCCCCACACCAATCACTGGAATAGAGGACAGCTGATCACCATTTGCACTTCGCACCCCATTTACTCACCACTCTTCTCTCAGCCTTCTCTCCCGCTGCAGACCTTGCTAAATCACACACCCCTTGCCACATACCCCCACCGCCCGACTCAGGCCGGGGAGCCCTCCGGCCTGCAGCCTCCCCCCTCCCCCTTCGCCTGGAGAGGAAGTCGGCCACAGCCATCTGTGCCCCCGGCCTGTGGATCACCTTCAATTTAAACGGCTGTAAAGCCAGATACCAACGGGTGATCCGCGTGTTGGTATCTTTCATGCGGTGGAGCCATTGGAGGGGAGCGTGATCCGACCAGAGGGTGAATTCCCTCCCCAGGAGATAATACCGGAGGGTGAGAACGGCCCACCGGATCGCCAGACACTCTTTCTCGATGGTGCTGTACTTCGCCTCCCTCTTTGAGAGCTTGCGGCTGATATACAGCACCAGCCGTTCCTCTCCCCCCATCTCCTGGGACAGGACAGCCCCCAGCCCTCTGTCCGACGCGTCGGTCTGCAGAAAAAAAGGAAGAGAAAAATTAGGCGAGTGTAGGAGCGGCCCGCCGCACAGGGCAGCCTTAACTTGGGTAAAAGCCTGCTGGCACCGCTCCGTCCACTGGACCGGATCTGGTGCCTCCTTTTTAGTGAGATCAGTCAGCGGGCTGGCAAGCTCCGAATAATTGGGCACAAACCTCCTGTAATATCCCGCCAGCCCCAGAAACTCTCTCACCTCCTTTTTGGTCTTAGGCCTCGGGCAGGTCGCAACCGCTGCCGTCTTGTTAATTTGGGGACGCACCTGCCCATGACCCAAGTGGAAGCCCAGATACCTGACCTCCACCCGCCCAACCGCACACTTCTTCGGGTTGGCCGTGAGCCCGGTCTCCCTCAGCGTCCCCAGGACCGCCCTCAGGTGCTCCATATGCCGCTGCCAATCATTGCTGTAGATGATAATATCATCCAGATAGGCAGCCGCATATGTTGCATGTGGCCGGAGGATGCGGTCCATGAGGCGCTGGAAGGTGGCCGGAGCTCCGAACAAGCCGAACGGAAGGGTGACAAATTGGTGCAATCCGAACGGCGTGGTAAAGGCTGTCTTCTCTTTAGACACTGGGGAAAGAGGGATCTGCCAATATCCCTTCGTCAAATCCAGCGTCGAAAAAAAACGAGCGGTGCCTAGCCGATCTAACAACTCGTCAATCCTCGGCATGGGATACGCGTCAAATTTCGACACGGCATTCACCTTGCGATAGTCTACACAGAACCGTATCGAGCCGTCCGTTTTAGGGACTAAAACTATCGGGCTCGCCCAGTCACTGTTAGACTCTTCTATTACCCCCAACTTCAACATCGCGTCTAATTCCCCCTGAACCACCTTTTTCTTGTGTTCAGGTAACCGGTAGGGTCTACTTCGTACCACTATCCCCGGCTCGGTCTCAATGTGGTGCTGAATAAGGTTCGTGCGACCAGGCAGGGGGGAGAACACATCCGCAAATTCCGCCTGCAGGCGGGCCACATCCGTGAGCTGCGAGGGTGAGAGGTGATCTCCCCCCGGGGCCAGGGCGAGGGATTGATGTTTAACATTCGCCTCCGGCCCGAGATCATCCTCTCCCGTTACCACCGTCGCCAACATCACGGACTCCTCCTCACTCCATTTTTTAAGGAGGTTGAGGTGGTAAATTTGCCGTGCTCCCCGCCTGTCTGTTCGTACGACCTCATAATCGAGATCCCCTACCTGCCGTGTAACCTCAAAGGGTCCTTGCCACTTTGCAAGTAATTTTGAACTGGAAGTAGGGAGTAATACAAGTACCTTCTCTCCCGGAGTGAATTTTCGCAAGTTGGTTCCCCTATTATACCCGCGGCTTTGCTTGTCCTGGGCCTGTAACAAATTCTCCATAGATAGCCGCCCCAGTGTATGGAGTTTTGTTCTCAGGTCCATGACATACTGAATTTCATTTTTGCTCGTGGACGGTCCGTCCTCCCAGGTTTCCTTCAATACGTCCAGCACCCCTCGAGGTTGCCGCCCGTAAAGAAGTTCAAACGGGGAAAACCCTGTGGAGGCTTGCGGGACCTCCCGTACCGCGAACAATAGGGGTTCCAACCACTTATCCCAATTTTTGGCGTCCTCGTGTACGAACTTACGAATCATGGTCTTTAATGTGCGATTAAACCGCTCCACCAGGCCGTCTGTTTGTGGGTGAAAGACGCTGGTCCGGATCGATTTAATGCCCAATAATTCGTATAGCTCGCGCAGTGTGCGTGACATGAACGCCGTGCCTTGATCCGTGAGGACCTCGCGGGGGATCCCCACCCGGGAGATGATACGAAACAGAGCCTCCGCAACACACTTTGCCGAAATGTTGCGCAAGGCTACTGCCTCGGGATATCGGGTTGCATAGTCCACTATGACTAAAGCAAACCGATGTCCCCGTGCTGATCGTTCTAATGGCCCGATGAGGTCCATCCCAATTCGTTCGAAGGGGACCTGCATCAACGGAAGAGGGCGCAATGGCGCTTTTGGTGTGGCCGGTGGATTCACCAACTGACATTCACGGCAAGACGCGCACCACCTGCGCACATTGTCGTGAATGCCCGGCCAAAAAAACCGGGCCATGAGACGATTTAATGTGTTAGTTTGCCCCAGATGTCCTGCCATTGGATTACAATGAGCCGCCTGAAAAAGCATTTCCCGGCGGCTCTTTGGAACTAATAATTGGGTTATATCCTCTTTGGTCTGAGCGTCTTGGGCCACTCGATATAACCGATTGTTCCGAAGTGCAAAATAGGGGTAGGCGAGAGGTCGGGCAGGCTGCACCGGCTGCCCGTCAATGGACGAGACATGCTCAAAAGCCCGTTTTAAGGTCTCGTCCTGGGCCTGCTCCAGGGGAAAGTCATCGCGGTCCGAGAGGATCAGCCTCTCGATCCCGCTTTCTCCTCCCCCGGAGCCAGACCCCTGCGAGCCGGGTTCTGTACTGCCCGCCTGCACGAGCCCTCGCCTTCCCCGGTTTCCCTTTCCCCAAGCAACATCCGTGCATAAAACCCTTAATAATTCTGGAAAAGCAGGCCAATTCGTCCCTAGAATTAACGGATGTCGGAGGTGCGGATTAACGGCCACCTCAACTCTATGCTTTTTCCCTTTAAATTTTATCAGCATCGACATGAGGGGATATTGAACCACATCCCCGTGCACACACCGTACCTTAACCGCGCGGCCTTTATCCCATGCCACGGATCGAATCAGGCTTTGGTGGATCGAGGTCTGGTTGCAACCGGAATCCACCAGAGCCCGATAGGTACCCCCCCAAATCTCACTGGTATCTGGTACTCGCCAGCCTGACCGGGGGCAGCCTGAGGCGCGTCCGGGACCCGAACCATTAACCCCACATCCATCATGGGACATCGGTTGAGAAAATGGTCCGGATCCCCGCAGCGCCAACAGGCCGGCCCAGACCTACCCGCCGCCCGGGCGGCAGAAAATGGGGGCGGTGCTTGGTGTGGGGAGGACGGAGACATGGGGTGGTGTTCCTCCAGCGCCGATCCACCGGTGCGTCCCTGCATCCCGCTGGACCCATCATCGGGCCGAGGAACAGTCCCGCCTCGCCCCCGAGGCGGGAACCGCGGTGGACCCGGTGGCCGGGCTCGAGGAGCCGGCACTGGTCGACTTGGAGGAGGTGTGGGGGTGTGTGAGAGCGAGGCCGATGGAATTGCCTCCCCGACCCCGGGGCACGTGACCAAATGGTCCTCCGCCAGCTGGATGGCCGAGTCCAGCGACGACGGCCGGTGGCACTGGACCCACGCAGCTGTCTGCCGGGGAAGACGGGTGGCAAACTGCTCCAGCACCACCCGGTCGACGATCTTCTCCACGTCGCCTTCCTCGACCCTCAGCCATCTGCGGCACGAGTCCCGGAGCTGCTGAGCGAGGGCGAAGGGTCGACCGGTTTCTGCCAAGCCCAGCGTCCGGAAACGCTGGCGATGCTCCTCTGGGCTCCGGCCGACCCGCTGTAGAATGGCCCTCCTCAGCTCATCGTAAACCAGGAGGCTCTCTGGGGCCAGCTGTTGCGCCGCCACCTGTGACTCTCCGGACAAGAGGGGGAGGAGCCGGATTGCCCACCTGTCCCTCGGCCAACCGCTGGACTCAGCAGCTTTCTCAAAAAGGCCGAGGAACGCCTCCGGCTCATCCTGGGGTCCCATCTTTGTCAGCCACAGGTGGGAACCCGATGCCACTTCCGTACGGCCCCCAGCCTGAACCTCCCGGTCCACCCAGCTCCGGAACGCCTCGCGGTCCTCTTTCTGGGCCTGGAGGATAGCCTGGAAGCGGGCCTCCTGGTCTGCCCTCAGCTGCAGAAGCGCCTGGTGTTGCTCGCGGTGGAGGACCGCGAGGGACGAGATGACGTCCGCAAACGGGGTTGCCGGCGGAGCTTGCATCTGGCCACGGCTTCCTACTTCCTTCTCCCGGGTTTCGGCACCACTGTAGTAATGTTCGTGTAGGTGAGAAGGAAGAGATCGGGGTCAGGTTGTCTACTGGAGAGAAGAAATGTTTATTCACAAAATAATAACTCAGTCTAATGCTGACGCTGCGCGTCTCTGTTTCCAGCCTCCGTATTCCACTGGAGCTGACGATCCTCTCGTGAAGCAGTCCTCTTACTGGCTCTGTCTCTGTCTCTCTCTCTCTCTCGTAGACTCTGCTGGCTCTCACACACCCGGCTCCTGTCTCCGAGCTGTTTATATGCATCCCCACACCAATCACTGGAATAGAGGACAGCTGATCATCATTTGCACTTCGCACCCCATTTACTCACCACTCTTCTCTCAGCCTTCTCTCCCGCTGCAGACCTTGCTAAATCACACACCCCTTGCCACATACCCCCACCGCCCGACTCAGGCCGGGGAGCCCTCCGGCCTGCAGCCTCCCCCCTCCCCCTTCGCCTGGAGAGGAAGTCGGCCACAGCCATCTGTGCCCCCGGCCTGTGGATCACCTTAAATTTAAATGGCTGTAAAGCCAGATACCAACGGGTGATCCGCGTGTTGGTATCTTTCATGCGGTGGAGCCATTGGAGGGGCGCGTGATCCGACCAGAGGGTGAATTCCCGCCCCAGGAGATAATACCGGAGGGTGAGAACGGCCCACCGGATCGCCAGACACTCTTTCTCGATGGTGCTGTACTTAGCCTCCCTCTTTGAGAGCTTGCGGCTAATATACAGCACCGGCCGCTCCTCTCCCCCCATCTCCTGGGACAGGACAGCTCCCAGCCCTCTGTCCGACGCGTCGGTCTGCAGAAAAAAAGGAAGAGAAAAATTAGGCGAGTGTAAGAGCGGCCCGCCGCACAGGGCAGCCTTAACTTGGGTAAAAGCCTGCTGGCACCGCTCCGTCCACTGGACCGGATCTGGTGCCTCCTTTTTAGTGAGATCAGTCAGCGGGCTGGCAAGCTCCGAATAATTGGGCACAAACCTCCTGTAATATCCCGCCAGCCCCAGAAACTGTCTCACCTCCTTTTTGGTCTTAGGCCTCGGGCAGGTCGCAACCGCTGCCGTCTTGTTAATTTGGGGACGCACCTGCCCATGACCCAAGTGGAAGCCCAGATACCTGACCTCCACCCGCCCAACCGCACACTTCTTCGGGTTGGCCGTGAGCCCGGTCTCCCTCAGCGTCCCCAGGACCGCCCTCAGGTGCTCCATATGCCGCTGCCAATCATTGCTGTAGATGATAATATCATCCAGATAGGCAGCCGCATATGTTGCATGTGGCCGGAGGATGCGGTCCATGAGGCGCTGGAAGGTGGCCGGAGCTCCGAACAAGCCGAACGGAAGGGTGACAAATTGGTGCAATCCGAACGGCGTGGTAAAGGCTGTCTTCTCTTTAGACACTGGGGAAAGAGGGATCTGCCAATATCCCTTCGTCAAATCCAGCGTCGAAAAAAAACGAGCGGTGCCTAGCCGATCTAACAACTCGTCAATCCTCGGCATGGGATACGCGTCAAATTTCGACACGGCATTCACCTTGCGATAGTCTACACAGAACCGTATCGAGCCGTCCGTTTTAGGGACTAAAACTATCGGGCTCGCCCAGTCACTGTTAGACTCTTCTATTACCCCCAACTTCAACATCGCGTCTAATTCCCCCTGAACCACCTTTTTCTTGTGTTCAGGTAACCGGTAGGGTCTACTTCGTACCACTATCCCCGGCTCGGTCTCAATGTGGTGCTGAATAAGGTTCGTGCGACCAGGCAGGGGGGAGAACACATCCGCAAATTCCGCCTGCAGGCGGGCCACATCCGTGAGCTGCGAGGGTGAGAGGTGATCTCCCCCCGGGGCCAGGGCGAGGGATTGATGTTTAACATTCGCCTCCGGCCCGAGATCATCCTCTCCCGTTACCACCGTCGCCAACATCACGGACTCCTCCTCACTCCATTTTTTAAGGAGGTTGAGGTGGTAAATTTGCCGTGCTCCCCGCCTGTCTGTTCGTACGACCTCATAATCGAGATCCCCTACCTGCCGTGTAACCTCAAAGGGTCCTTGCCACTTTGCAAGTAATTTTGAACTGGAAGTAGGGAGTAATACAAGTACCTTCTCTCCCGGAGTGAATTTTCGCAAGTTGGTTCCCCTATTATACCCGCGGCTTTGCTTGTCCTGGGCCTGTAACAAATTCTCCATAGATAGCCGCCCCAGTGTATGGAGTTTTGTTCTCAGGTCCATGACATACTGAATTTCATTTTTGCTCGTGGACGGCCCGTCCTCCCAGGTTTCCTTCAATACGTCCAGCACCCCTCGAGGTTGCCGCCCGTAAAGAAGCTCAAACGGGGAAAACCCTGTGGAGGCTTGCGGGACCTCCCGTACCGCGAACAATAGGGGTTCCAACCACTTATCCCAATTTTTGGCGTCCTCGTGTACGAAATTACGAATCATGGTCTTTAATGTGCGATTAAACCGCTCCACCAGGCCGTCTGTTTGTGGGTGAAAGACGCTGGTCCGGATCGATTTAATGCCCAATAATTCGTATAGTTCGCGCAGTGTGCGTGACATGAACGCCGTGCCTTGATCCGTGAGGACCTCCGCAACAGAAACAGAGCCTCCGCAACACACTTGCAAGACAACAGCAAGGCTACTGCCTCGGGATATCGGGTTGCATAGTCCACTATGACTAAAGCAAACCGATGTCCCCGTGCTGATCGTTCTAATGGCCCGATGAGGTCCATCCCAATTCGTTCGAAGGGGACCTGCATCAACGGAAGAGGGCGCAATGGCGCTTTTGGTGTGGCCGGTGGATTCACCAACTGACATTCACGGCAAGACGCGCACCACCTGCGCACGTTGTCGTGAATGCCTGGCCAAAAAAACCGGGCCATGAGACGATTTAATGTGTTAGTTTGCCCCAGATGTCCTGCCATTGGATTACAATGAGCCGCCTGAAAAATTATTTCCCGGCGGCTCTTTGGAACTAATAATTGGGTTATATCTTCCTTGGTCTGAGCGTCCTGGGCCACTCGATACAACCGATTGTTCCGAAGTGCAAAATAGGGGTAGGCGAGAGGTCGGGCAGGCTGCACCGGCTGCCCGTCAATGGACGAGACATGCTCGAAAGCCCGTTTTAAGGTCTCGTCCTGGGCCTGCTCCAGGGGGAAGTCATCGCGATCCGAGAGGATCAGCCTCTCGATCCCGCTTTCTCCTCCCCCGGAGTCAGACCCCTGCGAGCCGGGTTCTGCACTGCCCGCCTGCACGAGCCCTCGCCTTCCCTGGTTTCTCTTTCCCCAAGCAACATCCGTGCATAAAACCCTTAATAATTCTGGAAAAGCAGGCCAATTCGTCCCTAGAATTAACGGATGTCGGAGGTGCGGATTAACGGCCACCTCAACTCTATGCTTTTTCCCTTTAAATTTTATTGGCAGCGACATGAGGGGATATTGAACCACATCCCCGTGCACACACCGTACCTTAACCGCGCGGCCTTTATCCCATGCCACGGATCGAAACAGGCTTTGGTGGATCGAGGTCTGGTTGCAACTGGAATCCACCAGAGCCCGATAGGTACCCCCCAATACTCACTGGTATCTGGTACTCGCCAGCCTGACCGGGGGCAGCCTGAGGTGCGTCCGGGACCCGAACCATTAACCCCACATCCATCATGGGACATCGGTCGAGGAAATGGTCAGGGTCCCCGCAGCGCCAACAGGCCGGCCCAGACCTACCCGCCGCCCGGGCGGCAGAAAATGGGGGCGGTGCTTGGTGTGGGGAGGACGGAGACATGGGGTGGTGTTCCTCCAGCGCCGATCCGCCGGTGCGTCCCTGCATCCCGCTGGACCCATCAACGGGCCGAGGAACAGTCCCACCTCGCCCCCGAGGCGGGAACCGCGGTGGACCCGGTGGCCGGGCTCGAGGAGCCGGCACTGGTCGACTTGGAGGAGGTGTGGGGATGTGTGAGAGCGAGGCCGATGGAATTGCCTCCCCGACCCCGGGGCACGTGACCAAATGGTCCTCCGCCAGCTGGATGGCCGAGTCCAGCGACGACGGCCGGTGGCACTGGACCCACGCAGCTGTCTGCCGGGGAAGACGGGTGGCAAACTGCTCCAGCACCACCCGGTCGACGATCTTCTCCACGTCGCCTTCCTCGACCCTCAGCCATCTGCAGCAGGAGTCCCGGAGCTGCTGAGCGAGGGCGAAGGGTCTGTAGAATGGCCCTCCTCAGCTCATCGTAAACCAGGAGGCTCTCTGGGGGCAGCTGTTGTGCCGCCACCTGTGACTCTCCGAACAAGAGGGGGAGGAGCCGGATTGCCCACCTGTCCCTCGGCCAACCGCTGGACTCAGCAGCTTTCTCAAAAAGGCCGAGGAACGCCTCCGGCTCATCCTGGGGTCCCATCTTTGTCAGCCACAGGTGGGAACCCGATGCCGCCTCCGTACGGCCCCCAGCCTGAACCTCCCGGTCCACCCAGCTCCGGAACGCCTCGCGGTCCTCTTTCTGGGCCTGGAGGATAGCCTGGAAGCGGGCCTCCTGGTCTGCCCTCAGCTGCAGAAGCGCCTGGTGTTGCTCGCGGTGGAGGACCGCGAGGGAAGAGATGACGTCCGCAAACGGGGTTGCCGGCGGAGCTTGCATCTGGCCACGGCTTCCTACTTCCTTCTCCTGGGTTTCGGCACCACTGTAGCAAGGTTCGTGTAGGTGAGAAGGAAGAGATCGGGGACAGGTTGACTACTGCAGAGGAGAAGTATGGTTTATTAACAAATAATATATCACAGTTCAATGCTGACGCAGCGCGTCTCTGTTTCCAGCCTCCGTATTCCACTGGAGCTGATGATCCTCTCGTGAAGCACTCCTCTCTCAGGCTTTCTCTCTCTCGCTCTGTCTCCGCAGTAGTCTCTGCTGGCTCTCACACACCCGGCTCCTGTCTCCGAGCTGTTTATATGCATCCCCACACCAATCACTGGAATAGAGGACAGCTGATCATCATTTGCACTTCGCACCCCATTTACTCACCACTCTTCTCTCAGCCTTCTCTCCCGCTGCAGACCTTGCTAAATCACACACCCCTTGCCACAAAGATATTTTGAAAGATGGGCGGTACCCATTGACTTTTACATTTTTAAAGCTCCAACAGCTCCAAACATTTTACATACATTTTTAGTGAAAACAGAAAACTTAAGTGTAGTGTTCGCACATTTTATATGCAAGTGCACCATGTAACACATCTTATTCCTTTTACAAATCTCGATTAGCATAAAACTGTGTGCATGTGTTGCTTTTGTGCAACACTTCTTCATTGTACACCCCCTCCCTTTTTATTGTGTTCATATAGGTTGTATGTCATGTTTTCAAAACGAATCACTCCCACAACGTAGTGATTTGTTCATTTATAAACCACTATAGTGCTTTCAAATGAGTTTGTACTATTAAAATATTTGTCTGAGCCCCTGTTTAACCTGTTTTTGTTAATCAAGCATGGACGTTGGAACCATTGTATGTTTTTTGTGCTTCTGACACTGGTGTCACCAAGGGTCTCAACGTCAGACTCCACACCGTCAAACAAAGCTATCACTCTACAAAATAATGTGTTAAAATAATTGGTAAAAATTTAATAATTAATATTTTATTATGTTAAATGAACTCAAAATTTTAAGGCAGCTGGGTAACTTAAACAACTTAAAGTTGAAACAACAAATCAAATTTTCAATATAAATCTGCTTAATAAATAACATATGAGATTAGATTTACAAATGATTAAACCAAATTGCATGTTCACATGAGCTAATAAATTATTTAACATCAATATATTTAATATATGTGACTGTGTAATGGGCAGTATAATGAGGCTGAGTCATTTCTTAAGAATTTAAGACATTCATTTTTATTAGTTTATTATTACTACAGTAGTTTTCACTCACATCATAAAGTACTGAATTTGTGTGAGCTCACTGTAGATGTTCTGTATTTATCGTTGCTAAGAAAAAGCCACGATAAACTGTTCTCTTCTTTTCCTTTTTCCATAAAAGGGCTTTATATGTCTGTGTGTGGTAAACTATCAAGAACATATTCATATCAGTAACAACGACATATTCAAAAATATTCAAAATACTGACATATACAAACACGCATACTGTACACCTACAAACACACCCATGTAAAGTATTTAACCATAAGTGGAAACAAGGAGTGTATCAACTGTGCAGTTTACAGAATGAATACATTCTGAATAAATATAATTTTTATGATATTAAATTGAACATAAAAAAACCTTCTTAAACAAAAAACTTCACTCATTCAGTTTCATTCACAGGCCACTGGCACATTCATTCAAGTTGTAAAGAATAGCATGTGCTTGTCATTGTAGCAGGCAGACAGGCTGTATTTACAGTGATTGCCTGAAGATCCAACAGTGTATTATGCAGAGTTGCCCCACATTCCACGTTTGGAGTGGAAATGATGTAAAAAATTTCTCAGGTGTAGTCGCTCCACCTCTAATCCATTTTCCAAGACCCTAAAAAGATAAAATAGGTTTTAAAAAATCTTAAGCAATTTTATAAACCCTAGATATAAATAACTAGATGCTCCATTCAAGCGCTCCGGGGATGTAGACCGTCCGCCATCTTGGAACAATCCACTGACGTCACAGTTTGCTAGAAGGCTACAAAACGGCACAACCAGAGGATACCCTTTAGTTGTTGTCATGTGTTAGTTTAGCAAATATGAGTTTACACAACAGTAAATAGATTTTCATTATCACACACGAGTATAACTGCAACTAGACAGTCAGCTTGCTCTTGAGAGTTAACGGACCGGCTTGGCAAGGTTGCCGGATCTGTGAAACAAACTCATTAATTACCAGCCTAATGTCTCTAGTCCAAATAGCAGAACATTCATTGATAAAGTCATTTTAAGATTGACAGCTAAAAACCACCCACAGCATTCAAAAAGTAACATAATTCCACAGAAAACCACAGACCGGCGTGCACCGCTCCAATAAGGACCTACATATAGCGTCCCATAGAAACAGCTGCTATTGTAGCACTTAGTTATTTATATCTATGCTATAAACCATTAAGTTCAGATACAAAGCTGAAATGTGTTATATTTAAACAAATATTTTGCATTGTAGGAGTCTGTCAGACAGACATTTCACAAGTTGAACTACAGGGTTTAATAATGTTAACATTAGTTAAATACATTAGTTAACATGAACTAGCAATGAACAATAGTATTGTTAGTCGATGCTAATGTGTTAACTAATGCTAATAAATGAGACCTTAACAGAATAGTTCACCCAAAATTAAAATTCTGTCATCATTTACTAACCCTCATGTCATTTCAAACTTGTATGACTTTCATTCTTATGCAGAACACAAAAGAATATATTTTGAAGAACGTTGGTAACCGAACAACGACGGTACCCATTGACTTGCGCGTTGTTTTTGTGTCCATACAATAGAAGTGAATGGGTACCTCCCTTGTTCGGTTACCAACATACTTCAAAGTATGTTTTTTTGTGTTCTTCAGAAGAAATAAAGTCATACAGGTTTGAAAAAGATAACAGAATTCTCATTTTTGGGTGAGTGTTTACCATTCAATATAGCCACATGGGCTTAACCACTGGCATGAGTTTGGTGAGGGGAACTATGGCGAATCAGAAGAATGTTTAGGAAACCTGTTTCATTTTATTCATTTCTTTCCAATTCTATTTGGTGATGATAGTTGCTCAGATAGTTGCTTTAAAATATGATATCCAAAAAGTAAGAAATAATGTAATTCCAAGGACCAAAGGTACTGCTGTCTTATTACCTGTCTAACAATTCCCAGTCTTCACCTCCCCATTTGTCTTTAAATTCTGCTGTGTTCATACCACCAATACGGTCAATATCTGATTTGTAGATTCCCATTAGACCATAACCAGCAGTCTCCCAAAATCCTATGGAAATATACAAAAGTTTGGTCTTACTCATACAATATTATATTGTATGAAATGAAGATATAACATGATTATTATTACACTCTAAAAAAAGGTTGGGTTTTAAATGTTGGGTTATAAATGACCATATGCTGGGTTGTTTTAACCAATTGTTTTGTCAAATACACACATTTTCTGGGTAAATTTTACCCAACAGTTGGGTTTGTCCATTTTTGACCCAATGATGGGTTGAAAAACCCAACATTTTTAGAGTGTTTTATATACAATGACTTAGGTGGTAGTAAAACTTAAGTAGTACCACTTGGGGCTCTTGGGGAAGCACCACAATCCAGCCTCATCACAACAGGAGCATAGACCATCTTTCCTTCAACACAGTGTTTACGTATACTGTTTAATAAATTTAAAGGATGGTAAAGGTGCAGGTCGGTCAGGAACAAAATGCTGTGTGAATCCTGAAAAAACAAGAACAGGCAGAAGTTAAAACTAGCATCATTTTAGCTATTCTTTCATACATCCGTTCCTTTATTCAGGCAGCCCAAATGTGAATCAGTATCACAAAGTGCTTTGGGTAAAGAAGGTTACCTACTTCAACAAGATTTATTCCAGCTTGAAGGCCTCCGGACCTTTGAAAATTACCTTCCATCTTCTTAAATGTGTAACTGTAAACATGTGCGGTGTGTTTATTTACAATACTACATAAGCCAATGGAATTATGCATAGAGAAACATTTAAAGAAAATTACCTTGGCAATTTGGCATTTTTGAGTCTTTTCTCAATATCCATGTCAGAGCTATTATAGTCGATAATGATTACATTGAAGTTTTTATCCCCAGTTACTCTGTATATTTTTTCCATTTCTCTGATAAACTGAATGACCCATCTTGCTTGATTTTTCACTGATAGGAGAAATGAATAATTATAAATGCTTTAAAATTGCATTCAGTACAGTCTGTCATATGATGCAAACCAAGGGTGCATTTTCCAAAAGCATCGTAAGCCAACATTGGATGTGAGTTTCGTCATTGACAGCATAGTTCAACAATTCAGTATACACTGTTAGACATTTCAAAAGGTTTTTACAGTAACTTACTGGCAACACTGTTGCCAGTAAGTTACTGTAATTAAGATTTACAGTACCATAACTGTATTTCACTTTTACAGTAATTAAACTACTGTAACTATATAATACAGTCCAGGTACTGTAAAACCCTAGATTAACAGTACACTACTGTAATCATATTTCTTGGTTTATGTTTTTAGTAAATATAAATGAAATTTTAATAATATTTATATAGAATTTACTTTTATCCAACACATGTAACTCCACATACAATATATCCACAATATTCTTTATTTAAATTATTTAAAACATTACATTTACATTTATGCCGCAGATGCTTTTATCCAAAGCGACTTACATTGCATTTTTTAATACATTTGTTTCTGACTATGTGCAATCCACTGGAATAAAACCCATGGCATTGCTAGTTGTATACTCTAACCACTGAGCCACAGGAAAGCTGTTACATTGCAAATGCTTAAAGCTCTTGAAAATGGAAATGTGCACAAAAATCTATTTAAAACAATTCATGTTATTTGCAGCGATGCATGAACCCTTCTGTCATTCAAACCGTTGTATCAAATGTAAAGAAAAAATACAGAACTGATTTTAAATGGAATTCACCATTAACTTACAATACGAAATGTAAAGAAATAAATGATTGTATAGAATTGTCTATGGACTCGATACAGAACTGATTTTAAATGGAATTCACCATTAACTGCATCAAACAGCAGTTAATTAACAGCAGTTAACAGCAACAAATGTGAAGAAAATAAATATAAATAACAGTAAACATACTGTATTTTTGGTATAAAATCAAAGTGGCATTTTGTTTAATGACAATTCTAAGTTGGTGTACTCTAGTTCAATTTAAGGGCAATCAGGAGCCAACAGCTACATAAGTAAAACAAAGCATTTTATTAAGCAATGAATGTCTGTTTCCTTGGAAGGGACTTTGGAGATAAAGGATGGATGGTGAGCAGAAGGACGCAGGAGGGGTGTGGGTTGCAAAAGGTTAACACAGCATTAGTCTCTTTCTAATGCTGTGTTATCAGGCAAACCCTGTACATCAAAGACGACCACATTGCTTTACCTTGTTCTCAGAGTATATCTAGCTATCACATCTCACGCTCAAGCCTGCTGTGTTCACAGAGTAAACTTCCATGTTTGATGAGGTCCTGTAGGAAAAGAAAAAAAATCATAATTGACTAGACAGAGGTTATTGGCAGAAATGAAACTTAAAAAAAAAGGTTTTATGCCTTATGAGAGAGTTGGTATAACAGTATGTTATGCATTAAATTGCCAGTTTATTAGGTAGATCTAGCAAAACCTATGCATTAGTTGTACTGATAAATCCCCAGTAAACTGAAAACTATCTGTATACTGTACATATCCTATTGAGAATTGAGCAGTGTCTCACCTAATCCAAGTTCTTCCACTCAAATTCCGTGAGGTGGCGAAGGAAGGATGATACCCTGGTGTTAATAGCTGCTGTTTTTCTCTTCACAATTTCGCCTGTCTTTCGACTCACTCCAGTCTTTGCGGTGCACTTTGTTCCATCCTCTGGATTTATCCTCACTAAAAATCTTAAATTAATAGGGAAATAATGGAAAAAATAGGAAAATAAGTAATAAGCATCCATACGTTTCATACATTACTCAACCTCTTGTCATTTCAGACCTGCATGACTTTCTTTCTTCTGCAGAACACATATGAAGATATTCTGAAGAATGTTGGTAACTGAACAGCAGCGGCACCCATTTACTTCTATTGTATGAACACAAAACCAATGCAATGAACGGGTGCCAGTTACCAACATTCTTCAAAATATCTTCTTTCGTGTTCTGTGGAAGAAACAAAGTCATGCAGGTTTGAACTGACAAGAGGGGTGAGTAAATGATGACAGAAGGTTCATTTTTGGGTAAACATTATCAGCCACATAATGACATCCTTGAACACTGCATTTGTGGTTACCACTACACTGAAACGTGCTTGGTTTCTGTGACAGAGCAGGTGTGTGATTTCTGAACATGTGAGACTTCAATGCAGAAAACAATGTTCTATGCCACATGAAAATCTGTAATTAGCTAGGTTTCTATTACTTTGTGCATGGGCAAGTTTTAAAACGGGCAGTATGGTGGTTGCAAACTTTACAGAAATAGATATTGCTAGCAGTCTTTCATGGAAAATGCTTAAACAAAGTAACTTAGTAATAATACTTTACCTTGCTTTTTGCTCTCATGGGAATAAAAATCGTTCTTCGTTGGAAATGTGCGGTTCTCTCAGCTCCGTCGGGAAAGTTCTCTCAGCTCCGTCGGAAATGTGCGGTTCTCTCAGCTCCGTCGGGAAAGCGCGGTTCTTTCGGCTCCGTCGGGAAAGTTCTCTCAGCCCTGTCGGCAACGTGCGGTTCTCTCAGGTATAAAATATTTGCTGAAATGGCAATGTCCCTCTCAGCTCCGACGAAAACACACCGTTACATGTTCAGCTCAGGTCAGGTGTTTTCCAGAACTGTGTCTCTCAAATACACTTCCCTGGTAAAAACCTTCTCCGTGCTGCTCTGGGGTTCCGTTCTTCAAAACGCAGGGCAAAGCCTATATGCTATCCCTCAGAAATGAGCAAAATAATTACTTTCTGTTTAAAGACCGTTAGGGGAAATACAGTAAAATACATCAATTTGAAAAAATACAGTAAATCACTGTATTTAGTGTTTGACCTCACACAAAATTCCCACAATTCAATGGAAATTACAGTTATTTACTGCATAGAGAAATTGCTGTATCATACTGGGTGATATAAAGTAAATAACTGTAAAAATAACAGAAATGTCTAACAGTGTAGTTTCAACAAACAATCACAAACAGCACCGCAAAGCTCTGTGGTTAGAAGCATAGTTCCTTGTTACTATGAGCTGCACTCTAAAAAAAATGCTGGGTTATTTTCAACCCATCCTTGGGTCAGAAAGGGACAAACCCAAACCGCTGGGATGTACTGTAAATTAATCTATGATGGATTATTTTAACCCATTGGTGGGTCAAATAATGGGTGCATTTTTCTTTTTGACTTTCGACTTTTTGACAAACAATGGGTTGAAAATAACCCAACATTGTTTAGGGTGTCCATTATACTCTTCAGCAAAATAAGCAAGACACATTTTTTCACATCATTCCAAATATTCAATTTTTAGTTTGTAAAGGGCTAGTAGCACTGGATGGCGCCGGTGAGTTTTTCGACGCCATGATCGGCAAACTAATTTCCGGTCCTATTGAGTTGTTTTGGCTTAATGAAGTGCTCAGCAATGTAAAGAGGATCTGTCATATCAACCCAGGATAACAGTGTAACAGAAACGCCGGTCAACTAGAAAATGCGTGTCAGTGTCACGCTTTGCCTCCTCTAGGAGTGAACGTGACACACATGTATGAATGTGGAGTAACGTTAGCAGAACAGGCGATTTTTGTAATGTTTTTACAATTCAATTGTGTACTGTGTGTACACAATATTTTGTGTATGTTTATTACTTTGAGCGCACACTTTAGATGCATTTTAGCACTTAACCCGACCCCACCCCTACACCTAAACCTAACAGTTTGTATATTATATAATATAAAACAAAACACATAACAGGCAGATACAGCTACGGATGCTAATTATTCAAAAAGTGCAAGACTCGTGACTGGTTGCGTCATTACGTTGGCTGTCCTGCTCCGCTTGCGTCACACGCTAAATTTGAGAGTAAACACCACTGCGTGCGTTCCTGGAGTGCACTCGTACAGTGCTCACACAATCGTACGGCTATAAAAGACTCTGAATGCAACGTGACCTGTTCATAATGTTTTTGCTGTGTGTTTTCATAAATGCCTGTGGCTGACTTCTATTTGCTTGTTGCGTGATTTTTATCGTTGGGAGGTGGGTAGGTTTAGTGCTCTAAAATATATTTTATTTTATATATAAATACAAATAATATGTTTTTATAAAATCGTTTCAGTTTTACAAGTGCACAGAACTGAGCGTGTCAAGTTCACGCCTAGAAGAGGCAAAGCGTGACACACATTTTCGACTGGACCAGCGTGTCTGTTACATGCTTTGGTGTGATACCGGGTTGGTATTGCTGATATATTACTTTCTTCTTTTTTATCTAAAAAACACCAATATTTGCAAACCAAAAAAATCCTCCTTTTCCCATACAGTGTTATACGACCGGAAATTACTCTGCCGACTCTGGCATACCAAAAGCTCACCGGCACTGTTTTTGAAGAGTGAGCATGTCCTCTAGTAAGACAGGGGTGACATGCAAATAAATTCATAAAACAACAGAGAACAAAAATAGGATAACAAAAGTGCTCTTCAGATGCCGTGTTTTGTTATTTATAGCAATAATCTGACATTAATTCGATTTGAGCGATTGCATTTGACTACTTACCCATCTACTGTATGTGACATCATCATCTATATTGTTGAACCAATGTGGTTCAAACTATCAATGTGTGATGTTTTTGGAAAACAGTTGAGAGTTTCATTGTTCTATAGTAGCTAAGAAGCGAGTTTGTTGTTTGTTTGGAAAATGCCCCCAGGTCTGATCAGATTCAATTTCATTCAACAGTCAGAATGTCAGAATTACTTTATCTATAAAACCTTTCATATTTGTTGAACACATTGGTAAGTTAGGAATAAAGCTGTCACTTAATTGTTGTGACATTATAAAAAAAAATGCAGTGCTTTAAAACCTACCTGCCACAATGACATGAACAGTTGCAGATGGGTTCCAGTTAAATTGTTTTGGACTGCAGAGAGCTGGTAATTGCTGAGCCGTTTCCGTCTGTTGTGCATAAACGTAACGTGAAACAAGAACTTTTTGACCTTGTGAGCCAACAAGTTCCAGTTCCACCAGATAGCGGCTGCCTTTGCCATTGTCTTGCCGTCTTACCACATTCAACACGCGTAGCAAGGAGTAGCCACTGTGAAGATCGAAAAACACCAGTCAAAAAGTTCATTTAGGGTTACGTACAATGGGCCTCATCTATCAATTTAAAGTAGAAATGAGCGCAGATCTGTGTGCAGAAATCATCTTACGACAGGGTTCGCGTTTGATTCATCAAACATTCGTAAAAAAAGCGAAATCAGAAGAAGTGAAAGACAGTTTGTAAAGAGATCACTGCTGCAGGCAACAGCGAACCGAACTCCAGCTGAGGTTTGTATTTTTTATTGGATATTTACTGGATACTTATGTTTTGTAAAAATTATCATTGTTTCACTATTTTTACACTTAAAGTATTGTTGGTTTAATACTTGGTTGTATAATGCATTCAAATTTAAACAAAATGAATCTGACTTAAGTCTTAAATAACTTCCTTTGAGTTACAGTAAATGTGTTAATGTAAAAATGAATGTAGGTGTAAATTAAGCCCTACTGATAATTTTTGTGGCGCAATTAAATGTGCAATGTTTTTTATAAAAAAAATCAGAGAAAATGGTCTGTGGCGGAGGAGACAGATGCATGTTTCTAAACGGGATCTAATGCTGCTAATCTTGCATTTCAGGCTGCTTAAATCAAGCACACCCAGTTTTATGTTTGCTTCATTTATTTTTTCTCTCTTTCAGATCTGTCAGTCAATGGCAAGAACCAGCGGTCTTCTGCCCCGGGTGCCCACAAACCGGCCAGGAGCCTGTCACACAACACCAGGCAATCTTTAGCTGTGACCCAGTGCGCGTCTTCCACCCCCAAGCGAACATTGCACAAATAAAAAAAACATTGAATCATGTGTTTTGTCTGTTTTTTATTAGAATTGATATTTGTCAAACAAAGAAGCTATCATCTTGCAAATAGGTAAGCTAACCCATTGCTTATAAATATTGATTAGGCATATTGTAGTTTTTAAAATGTTTTACTTTTAATTGTGCATTTTAACAGTTGTACTGTAAATGATCCTATTAGCCTAAAATTTCACCAAAATGAAAATAAGAAATCACATTGGAATTTATTTTTACATTGTCATGCTAAACGAAAACAACTTTATCTATCTTTCTATTTGTCATTATTCCTTATCAGTTATCAAAAGGGTAAAGCATACACGGACCTTCGACCTTTCTCAAAACTTACATACACGAGCTGAGACCTGTCACCTGTCGTAAGATTTGATCATAGCAACCGCTCACGTCCATTTTGATAAATGGCAAGTTTTGCGTGGAAACGACCGTATGCCCAGTTTTACGTACGCTCATTTCATAAATGAGGCCCAATGTGTTCAAGAGTTCAGTGCACGGTTGCATGGAAACCCTTAGGTGAGGGTCAAGTCAAGTGAGGATTCCTTTAAGAGCGTTGCGCCAAACGTCTTATCTGTCACCTTTTGTTTATACTAAACATTCCATGATAATGAAAACACGGCAATGGAGACGTGGTTGCTAATATTTTTTTTAATAATGACGTCCTTAGTTTCCATGGGAGTGGTTTTCTCTGAAAATGGGAGTTGTTACTTCCTCCTCTTCGATCAGTCATTTGCTCGGTTTCACAGACACGGATTAAGGCTAGTCCCAGACTAAAATTAATGTTAGAGCTGTCCTAAGTGAAAATATCTCGCCCTGACATATCTTCAAATATATCAGTGCAATTGGTTTGTCTGAAGATACAATCCATTAATGTTTTTGTAGAAGCCATTTTTATAAAAGCAACTTAATTTAACTAAGGCATAGTCCTGACTAGCTAAGCGTTGTCTGTGAAACCAGGCCATAGTCTTTGAGACCTAATTTAAGACTTAACTTAAAACTAAGGGTTTTTATGCAACTGGACCCAGGTAGTGTTTAAAAGTGAAACTACAGATCTTACCGTGTGGCGTCTTTTGAATGCAGTGCTGTCATAAAAGCTTTAACAATGGGCATGGCTTGATTTTGGCTCATCACAATGTTTCCAGCTCTTTTGCATGAATTGACTGCAACTGTACTTTGCTTTGAACCAGCATCGAATGGTTTCACGTCATATACACGTTGCCAGTTAGGACCTATAAATAGATTAGATATTTTATATATATATATATTTTTTTTTTTTGTTTGTTTTTTGTTTTTGTTTCAGTAAGCATGGTAAATGCACTATACAGTTAATTTAGTATAGTTTTAGTAAACAATCTTAAAAATCACAGTTTTACCAGTCATAATACATTGGGTTTAGGTAGAAAATTGGAATTTCACTGGGATTGTTGACTATATTCCTTGTCTTTCATTCATCTGGAGATTGAATGAAAGATTACAAAGACAAAAATGTTTCCTTTAACCTCCTTTAAACTTTTCTTAAAAAACTTACACTGGTGATTAGGATTGATAGGACATGGTAAAAATACCCTTTCTCTTGTTTTTCACTTCGAAAAGGTTCTCCTACGTCAAGTTGGAAAATTTTATATATTTTTTAAGTGTAACATTTACTGTATAGTAAGGAAATAAGAGACCTCAGTTATAATGTTGTTGAGGGGAGGAAACCCTGTATGTCTATATTCTGTCATTTTATTACATTTACGCATTTGGCAGACGCTTTTATCCAAAGCAACTTACATTGCATTATACTATACATTTGTTTCTAAGTATGGGCAATCCCTGGGATCGTACCCATGACCTTTGGCTGTTACTCACCCTCTGCAAAACACAAAATAAAATATTTTGAAAAATGTTGGTAATCAAAAACTGTTGGTCTCCATTGACTTCTATTGTATGGACACAAAACAAAGTCAATGGGGACCAATGGTTTTCTGTTTCCAACATTCTCCAAAATATCTTCTTTTGTGTTCTGCAGAACAAAGAAAGTCATACAGGTTTGAATTGAAAAGTGGGTGAATAAAATGATGACCGAATTTTCATTTTGAAGGTGAACTATTCCTTTAAAAAAAACATCTTCTTTACTCAGTTTTTGGTCAAACGACCGGCCAAAAATTGTGAAAGAACTTGTTTTAAGTTTTGGTAAAATGGTGAAAATCTAATGACACATGCATTCATGTCTGACCACATTATGTAAACCATAATATGAACAATTCTACTCGGTATTCAATTATTTAACTTTTTTTAAATGTTCCATTTTCTGAAAAGAGTCAATTTTAGACGTACAGTACATGGTTTCTGCCCTACAGTGGGAATATGAACTTTACCTTCTTTGTTGTTTCCTTGTACATCAGGATCCGCAACCTCGTTCAGATAACCAGCAAACCCTTTACTTAAAAGGTGAAGAGAATGGTTACAACTATCCTTACAGGCATGAAATACACGTAAGACTTGTTTTTCAAGTGACACAAAACGGTAAACATAGTGGCGTAGCATCTGTGGAATGCAGGGTTTTCAGGTGCACATTGGCCCGGGGGATTGGGGGCCCTCATCCAAGTTTTATTCATGGCCGTACAATACTGTAGTAAATGACTAGATTACTGATCCAGTAGTTTCAGTGGTGTTGTGAGTAAGACGCATGATGAGTAGTTCTGACGCTATGTGGATGTAATTTCGAATCTGTCTTTTTTCAAGCTACATTTTCACATCACATATCAGATAGTACAGGCATTTATTTTCAACAAAATAAAGAAAATATTTGAAAAATGGCTAACAGGTGTTTAATACTAAAGTGTATGGTGAGGTTAGGAGTAGTAGGGAGGTCTTTATAATACCAACTAGTTGGTATTTAATCATTTGAATGAATATAATCATTTACACTCCATTATTATTGTGTAATGTATACTTTGTTTACCTTGCTGTGTCGAAACAGAATGAAGTTTAATTGATATACACTCTGAATCAGCTCGTCAATGTCAATCTGATTGAGGTGGCCAAACAAATGAAGGAAAGGCAAGGATTACTGTCCAATCAAATGAAAGAAGGGGAGATTTGCTATTGACAGACACAGAGGGTGAAGGAGTGAAAGAGCCAGTGCAATGTAAGTAACTAAATGTTTGACAACTGTATTACTGTATATAAATGTTAGGGCCCGTTCACATGTTGCGTGTAAAAACACGTGCAAAACGCTGGCTACGTCGCTTTCTCCCTTTTTCAGGCACTTGGGAGTTTGCACTCCCTTGGGGTCTGCCGTTACTATTTGAGTGCAATTGACGGGCGTCAACATTTAAATAAAGCCCCCGAGTGAACAACCGATGTCCAGTAATGCGCAACGTGGTCGCTAACGGATGGATGGGGCCCGGTAAAAAGCTCCTGCATATGGGCCCGGACCTGACCTGCTAGGCCACTGGATAAACTGTGCGTAATTTGCATTCATACCTTTCCTCAAATGATGTATCCTGTTTGTAGAAGCACAAATGTTCATCATGAGCATAAGTTTGCCTTGTGTAGTCATTTGGATATACTGAAGAGAAGTGTATCTAGAAAAACAGAAACCAGCAGTGTTACTTTCAATGCCTGACTATTTACAGAGGAACACATGCTTTAAATTTCACTTACTTTGTCAGGTAAAACATGACAACGTTAGTTTTTTAGTTTTGATTTCCATTAAACATATCAAAATGTGTCCCTTACAACACATTCTCACTATCGACTTGCCACATAATAACGTACGGGCAGTGCGTCGCTTTTTAACGCGTGGGTACCCCTTTGGTGTCATTTTTTGATGTGCGGGGTAATGCGTTGCTTTCCATGAAAAACCATCGGCATCAACACGCAGATGCAATGGGCACATAAATTTTACCGTTATTATGAAATTATATATTGGGGTATAATTTTGCAATGTTGACATGTATTGGGGTATGATTATCAGTTTAACAGTCAGGATAATTGTTTTTACATGACGCTATATTATATTTATTATATAATATAAAACACAAGATACAAGTAGTCACAGTGTTGTTAAAAAAATACAAATACACAAATAAGTGTACCAAAGCGAAAAGCGTATGCATCATGCTAACGTTCCAGTTTATGTTGGAACGGGAGCTGCTGTCTGCGTGCATTCACGGACGTGGAATTTTTCATATAAAGATATCGTGTGGCTTTGGTACAAGAGGTCTGCGATGCAAGTTGTTTGTAATGTTTTAATACTGTTTTTAGGACAGTTTGTGCAATAAACACCTGTGACGGTATTTGTGTGTTTTGTTTTATATGGTTGAGAAGTGGTTAGGTTTAGGGCGGTGGTGGGGGTGGGGTTAGGCACTCCAAAATATATTTGAAACCATAAATATTTGTGAAACAAATTCTATTTTTACAAATGCAATGAATTAAACGTGTCTCTTTCTGGAGCATATAACAAACGTAAAATCAACGGAATACCGCGCTCATTTAAAAATAACGGCAAAAAAGTCTGCACAGTTACAAAGTCCACTCCGAAGCAAGATCTTCTCTTTAACAGAAGACAGTTTTTCAGAACTACAACAAACCGCTTATTAAAAAACACTTCCTTCTCTGAAGTCAAACATAATAGTTTCCTTGAATTAAATATCTCCTGCCAAAGTCATATGCAAAAAGGGGTGTGAGTCATGGTAGAGCAGCTTTAGAGAACACTTTGCTTAAGCCCTTTGCCCTTATATGAAAACTATTCCTTGAAATACACAGGTATTATGTGCATATGTGAAATGTTTTTTTAATCGCATCTGAAATAAATAAGATCATTACAAAACCAAAAAATTCACTGTGAAATGGTTTGTTCAAGTTGTGTTGGCTGTTTTTGTATTTTCATTATCTGGCTTTATTATCTGTAGGCTCGAATTGATAAGACAAAACTGACGCCAGTGAAGCTCCTGGTTATGGGTGAGACATTTCTGAAACTGGGCCAACTTGACTAATCAGAGTAGACTGACTGTTTCGGAAGGAAGGTTTTAAAGCAGGGTGTTCCGGGGTCTTAAAAATTATTAAAAGTTGTTAAATAAAATTAGAGAAAATTAAGGCCCTTAAAAAGTATTAAAAAAATTTAAATACCATTTTCCATTAAATACCAAATAAGCTTTATATCATCTTTTCATATTTGTCCAAAGAGGTCATATGCTAAAGTTTGCCTGAATTTAATAATAGCATAGGAAAATAGTTGGTGGTCCATTTACACGCACCTCTCCAAAAATGTAACAACGCGTCAACTCAATGCGGACCGCAAGCGCTGTGATTGGTCTGTTTGAACCCCTCCCTCAGGTCAAAAAACTCTTGAGGAAAAGAGTCATGCTTACTCAAACTCATTTCCGAATAATTATCTAAGTAAATTATTTGTGCTTCTGTATTTAACATCTCAAATCTGCAACAAAAGTGACTGTTTACTTGCCGCTATCACTGCTAATGCTTCTCAAACGAGCTGCTTCTTCTTTGGCTCTTGTCTTGGCAACACGTGCATGGACACTGACGCCTAGTGGTAATTGCCTGTCGACGTGGACAACGACGTAGAAGTATAAAAAAACCGACACGTATTCTACAGCGTAGAGGCTACGGCGTAGGTCCTGACACAGAAGTAAAAAATGGGTTTAATAAAGAGTTATCATCACAAACTAAGACTGTTTAGTTGTGCTATCTTACAATCAGTATATAGTAAATGCAAGTTAAAGTGTCGCCAATGTATGATTAAAACTTGAAGTGGTGATGAGGTCTTAAAATGTATGGAAAGAGTCTCAAAAAAGGTCTTAAAAAGTATTAAATTTAGCTCCATGATTTTTGTATATACCCTGTAAAGAGACAGCGGCCACTAAAAGACTGCAGTAATATAAAATATTTAAATAACATGTGTGTTTTTTAAACAACTAAGCATAAAACCCTATTTTAGTAGACCCAAAAACAAAATCAAGACTTTGTGAAAGAGCATAAAAGGACCCATTGAACTTTTACGGATTCTGACAGTTTTATACGAATTTCAAATAAAATTGCAGCATTCGTGGCATGCACAGAAAGTAACTCATCCATAGGTTTGACAAACTTTGCACAGAAATGCATTTAAAAATAGAAATATTAAGCCAAAGAACATTACACTTATTTACATGTTATAACATTGCTTACTAACAAAGTTATAAACCTGCAACATAACTTGAATGTTGTCTTTAACATTGCTTAATTAATTTACCTAATTTTAATCCAGTTTATCTCATTTCAACCATATGTTTCACCCAGTGACGGAGCCAGAGGGAGATCCAAGGTGGCACTGAACACCCCTGACATCCAATTGGCCACCCTGGGTGCCACCCAAAAATTTGATTCGCTACTCTCTACGGCAGTGCACGTCTCCGCAAACAAAATTCAAGCGAGTAATAGCATCGTTTACCGCTATCTTTACTATGTTTATAAAGGAAAAAAAGTTGTTGTGTGATGGATTGTACATTGCGAAATCTGAGATTTGATTGAGTTTTTATGATATAAAAGAAGCATATGGATCTCTGCAATTTGCTAAACAAATGGAATATTAAAACGTACACGCTTGCTAGCCATTTCAAGACTCAGACAGGCAAGTTTTTTTGTTGAACCATACCATTATAGTGTTATCTTTCTAACCTTACACCTTTATGTTGCGTAAATGTAAAGTTTCCCAGCGTTTTCTAACCTTAGATGCACATGAAGGAAGCATTGTATTTTAAACAAGTTTCACTCTAGCCTTGGGTTTAGGATTCCTAAACATTTTCATTCTGTAAGTTAATGTTAGGCTCTATTAATAGATAGTATCGGTTCCCAACATACATTGTTTACATCAGGGTTGAAAATTTTGGAAAAAAATGACAACAATGTGAACAAAACTGTCCTAAGATAATAGGGGACAAACGGTCCCTGCATAATAAAGAACTAACTACGACGGACGGTGTAAATGAACGCATATGGATGACAGCGTCTTTGCTCTGCTACAGCTTTGACCATTAGAGCCAATCAAGTTCATCGTATGAAAATACTGGCCAATCAGAGGCGTTTAAATGATTCACCGCTGAAGAAGAGTTCTACTGAAATGCGCCATGCTCACAAAGTTTATGATTAACCACCGCGTACAGATACGCTGTAGGAAAGAGATTCATCATGTAGAGTTGTCAGACTAATGTATAACCCGAAGCTTTTGAGTGTTTTAGTCATGTTGGATGTTATTTGATTGTTTTCTATATATTTCCCATTTGAATAACTGATTTTTGTGTTCCTTAAGAATCAAAACAGCAATAAAACAGTAATAATATAATTAATAAATGCTTCTCAGCTTGTTTTGTAGCGTATAAAAAACATCAAGGGCAATAATCAGCATCAATGATTTTGTTTTAATATTACAGTCCTATGAAATGGGTATATGTTTTACAAGTATATTTATAACATCTGATATGCTGCTCTATCCACATCAGTTTAAAGACACCTCCGGTGCTGCTTTTTTTCTGTGTAAATTAAATTAAACAGTTATCAGGATTAAACTGTTTTAAACATTTTCATCATTTATATTTTATAATTTATTTCATCTACATAGATTTAGAATTACATCAATCTCATTACATTGTGCAATTGTTTTGTATACATTTACATAAAACTCTGGGAAGTAAATTATCACTTGTACCCTTATCTGCAATCCTATTATTTGATTTATTTATAATTCGAGGCCAGGTCAGGGTTACACACACATTTTCTGTCATGTCTGTGGACCCCCTGAAGTAGCCTTGGCCACCCCCTGGCCACCCCATATATAAAACTCTAGCTCCGCCACTGGTTTCACCTACTCTTTTATTTTAGTTTGGTATTACATTTATTTTTTGTCACTGTATTGTGCATCTTGTATATTTACATCAATTGTAAATGTAGATGTTGTTGATGGAGGCGTAGATGATGTATGCAGTTATAAAAAGGGCTTCACTTACTAAATTTACACCGTGATATCGTCCAATCTTTGTTCCAATTATGTAACTTGGTTTATAATCGCATTCAGGAAACAAGACTTTCGTGTAAGATTCGTCCATCAATGGAACTGATTAAACAGAAAAAAGACAAAATAATTTTTGTATTTGTGAGCCTAATATATATTTTTGCTGTAATGAAATTCTACTCACTCTTAAAGATATGATCTCGGAGATCTTCTCTGATCATGTCTCCTACAGGATTAGGTGACTTGGGGATCGACTCAAGGAATCTATCATAACTGGCTTCTGTTTGAGGTATGTGATCAATGTCTCCCATTAGTAGAGATGATTCATCTAAACAAACAACAATTTTATCAACAAATTCTATAAGGAAAATGGCACACAAATGAATAAAATAGAATTGCATTAGATTTTAATGCAACTGTCTTCAGTTAATACATTTAAACTGTAAAACAACCATTTACTTCCAACTGGGAGTTCTTTGCTAAATTTAATGGTTGTTTACAAGACGTTTTTAACTAAAAGCGGAAAACTTTTTATTTGTTTTTGGGGGACTTTTGAACTTTTTTTAAATATGTCAAAACTGTGACGTCTTGTTGTCAGGTATTGGTAGATGGAAGCAGAGATCGGTTTCTTTAGATTTACTGTCTTTCCTGGGTCTACTTATTTTTTTAAGTTCTGTTTTTGAATTGTTTTGAAAACAAAAAAATATTTAGTCGCACATGCTAAGGCTTTTTTCTAAGAGATTAAACTAACACTGAAGAAAAGTCCTGTACCATGAACAGACAAATGCTTACAACTTTCTTTTGAGCTAAACAACTGCATCTAATCTAGAAAGCACCTTAACATGAAAACTTGTCTGTTTTGCACTGGTATATAACATTTTCAACAGAAAATTCATGCAAAGTATTATATTTATGCCTTTACATTAAATTAATACGTCACATGAAATGAAGCTGTATCTAAGGCTGGGCTCATGACTTATTGTCCAACATACCTTCATATAATGATAAAAACTCAGAGGTTATCACTTCAAAATTACTGCTGTCCTGGTTTAAACGCCACTGAAAAAAACAATGTATACTGATGGAAACAGAATATTGAAAAAAGGAAGTTCATTGGACAAGGTAAAATTGCAGATGGATAAATACCGCTATTTGAAGATGATCCATTCCTTCATTCTGCTTTAAAAGGGCTTCAAAAAAATACTTCATATCTTTCACCAACCTGAGAGAGAGAGACTTTTGAGTTGAGTGCTACAGTTTTATGTAAGCATATTCAGGTATATTTTCAAAATAATTATTAAAAAAAAAATGCCCCGTACAAGACAGGTTTGGATATCTGGGATGCAAACTTCCAATACTCGCCTGGAGCAGACCATTCATCTCCTGTCTAAATAAAGAGAATTGAAATATATTAATAACATTCTTGCATGTTGTCAATTACCACAGAAAATAATAAGATATACACTGTAAAAAATTTAATTTGACAGAATTTTAGTTTTTTCACATATATTGAACATCTATTACATTTTTTTTGATTTTCACGTATTTTTGAAATACAGTAAAAAAAAGTCAAATTACAGAAAAAGAACATTTACAAGACATCATTTAAAACATGTAATATTACGTGAAAAAAAAGGGTTTGCGTTTACTGTAAAGCACTTTCATTGGAAGTTTTGTGAATGTAAACTGTCACTTTACAGGTGGAAAAGAAGAGAAAAATATATTTCATCTTCGCAAAAAACTTTGCGTTTCCTGTGAAACATTGCATTCCAATGCAATACTTAAGAATTCCCTTGCAAAAAGTCTTGCCTTTAATTTTCCTCAAGAATATTTAGCGTTTTCTGGCATACACAAGTAAATATTCTTGGGGGAACGTAAATGCTTGTGAGAGAACACAAAAAATTCTCAGGGGGAAACTTAAATCTATATTTTAAATTAAATCAATATTTCCTGTCCAATCATTGACTTGTTTATACATTATAACATAAAGCATATAAAAGTACAATTTACCTCACAGACTTCCATTGTAAGTGCCCTTGTTAACAAATTTCTGACAAAAACATTAACACCAGACATTACCTCACCCACATAGGCGAGACGTTCAAGGTTTTGGGGACTTTCGTTTAAACTGAGCCAGAACTCAGAATTATCATCTGAGCCAACACCAAAAATATATTCACCTATAATATAAATAAAAATACTTATAGTACAATTAAACAACAATAATTGACAATTGTGCTCAATATTAACAACAACAACACTAATAATAATAATAAATCAATACTGGACATACCCGTTACCGCAGGGTGAATATAGCCAAACGTTCTCAATCCATAATTTCTCCACTGCGGTGAAATAGATAGTCTACTTACTGTAGTACGTACCTGTAAAGTAAGCAAGATGACACCATATGACGCAATGAGACCCTCATAATTAAACAAATTGTGTGCTGTGTGAGATGTGTATTGAACTAACATTGGGAAATAATGGATACAGCAGGTTACTCCTAAGTTTTTGAAGCGATCCACCACAACAGTCTTCGAAAATGTGCATGTTTACACGACCCTAAAAAAAAGATAATAATACAGTAATCAAACTGTTCAAAGAACAAACAGGCATTGCACCAACAGTTGTACAGAAAATGTTCAAAATCTTAACATTTTGTCCAGAAAAAAACAACAACATTATTCTCTTTTACAATTGACTCACAATACAAGTGATTATTTTATCTTTGATAAAACAATGCTGTGTACACACCTGATGTTTTTTAACTGGCTGCTGGTTATCTTCCACTGTTTTGGGGATGACCTAGCAGGAAGCAACAGAGTTCATTAAATTGGGACAAATATATCACTTGTTTCCATCTGCAGTGTACACGATTAACAAAATAAAAGGAAAAACCTGTCAGTCAACTCTCACCTGTGCCTGGGGTCGTTCATTTGCTGTGGGTGATTCTCTGTGGGTTTTATTTAAAACTTTCTTGAGGTCTTTTTTTACAGGCCCTTAACAAAAGAACAATCAAAGTATGCACATGCTTTAAACCATTTAAAAAAGCATTTATGTAAACAGTTGGTTCACATGCAACCATGTGGCTCAGTGGTTAGAGCATGGCAATAGCAATGCCAAGGTCATGGGTTCGATCACAGGGCATTGCACATAATCAGAAACAAAAAAAAAAGTATAATATAATGCAATGTAAGTCCCTTTGGATAAAAGCGTCTGCCAAATGCATAAATGTAAATGTAAAGTATTCAAGGAAATTAAGCACACGCTTCATGGGAATGTACAAACTACAAGTATGTGTTGTTTATAGCACAACTGTTTTTAGAGTGTAGTAATTTGTTTTGTAGACAAACCCTACTGCCAAATGAATCTGTCAGTTTACACTCTTTATATCATCATACTTTCCTGTTTGTTATTTCATAGTTTTAATGACTATAGAATTATTCAACCCGGTCTCATGAATTGAGTATAAATAACACGCTGTTGCATTATCGTGAAATACGTACGCAGTATTTCGATTTTGCATGCATATGATACGCCAATGTTTGGGTGCACCTCGCTGGAGAGCAGCCATTTTGAAATGTACATGAAGAGGAAACACCGAAATAATTCAGTTTCACGATATTTCGTGAATAATAATTCATATTCACGATAATTCGTATTTCACGATAATGCAACCCGCGTGTTATTTATACGCAATTCATGAGACTGGGCTCAATTATTCTAACCTCTACATTTTCTTAAGTCAAAGTTCGACACACATGGGAAATTCTTGACCTGGCACTTATACAATAATTTCCTAACACTGGCACACGCTTAAAATAAGAACTAGATTATGCGTGTTAATTATTAAACTTAAACCTGAATCTTACTTTGATCCACATGAGGTTGTAAATGGGGCAAGACAAGAGATGCAAATCTTTCCACCAAAAGAAAGATGGTGTGATAAACCACATTTGCAAAGTGCATGGGCACACACTGTTCTACAGTACATAATTTGAATTCAATATTTGTTTTTCACGACTTGGTCTGGTCTGTCTATTTCCTCTTATTATATTGTAATGTATTGTTTTGCTTTTTAATTTTGTTGGTGGGTACAATGGTTCAAAAACGTTTTTTTTCAATGGCTGCACAGAACACAAATAAGATATTTGAAGAATGTTGCAACATTGACTTGCATTGGTTTTGTGTCCATACTCTATTGAATTTGAGTATTGTATTTTGTATTTGTACGGGATTGTTCACCCAAAACGGCGGTACCCATTTGGGCAGTACATTTTGCAATAATAAGAATCTATTTAGAATTCCTAAAATATACTTTTGCACCATCCACATCCTCTCTAAAGCCCCTCAAGCACACACAGGATCACTTGTACGTCATCTGATAGCTCTGACACAAAATAGGCCATATGACTACATGACAGGGGTGTTGGTGCAGAAACCAAATATGATACATTTCCCTTTATCTTGTTCAGTGTATTCACCCGGCATTTAATTTTCTCTTAGTTTTACAATCGCTTGCCTAAACTTGTTACAAATTACAAATGTATCTGTCATTCACATCCTGTGCTATCATGTCCTACACTATGTACTTTAAAAATATATTTGTATGATTTTGACAAATTTGCATTTTGTGCAGTTCCAAGAAATATTACTATACCACTAAATTCCAACACAGGTCCAGTGATTTTTAAGTTCATGTTTAGTATACAGTCAAGCCTAAAACACCCATAAAACCAAAAATAATAACTTACCGCCAGGCAGCTTTTCAGAGTCCACATAATTTGCTCCCAAACATATGACAAAATAAAATACAATGCACACAATCAGTACATAAAATGAATACAACATTGCTTTACGGTGCTTTAAAGATCTCGTCGCGAACATCGTGTGACACACTGAGAAGCGAGCATGATGCATCTCCTGTGTTATGTTATTTCTTTCTCAGACACTGTTGTCACACTCGCAAAACCTGTTCAACAAGGTGGAATTTGTGTATTCAGTCCTAGTAAAATTGTCCGCTGGCTACAGTCTAGAATTATAGAAGTGTACAGTAGTGATCATGAATTTGAAACAAATATTAATGATCCTGTACTTACAGTAAGCATAAAGAATACCACTCCAATTGTGTTGCCCCTACATTGATCCCTTGTATTTTGAAAATGTAAAGGTGTGTAAATAAAAAAAACTAGGAATTAGAAATGCTGGGTATTCTCTGTCTCAGGTGGCCAAGTGGCACACCCACAAATCTCCATTCATGCAGTCAGCATGGTGGCCACACCTATATGTGGGTTAAAACAAGCAAAATACTTACAACAGATTTAGCTAGCCAAAAAACAATGGGTTTGTTGCATTATTTCAAAGGATGTCAGAAGTCAACGCAACTCAACTCACTTTTATTGTCACATCACCACGTGTGGTGAGTGAAAGTCTTGGGTAAGTACTCCATACAAAGTAGAATGCAGTTGGACAGACAAATGTATGACTCTACAAACTTAAGTGACAGTGTGTAGTGCAGACGAACAGTGCAAAGTATAAATGGACTGACTGTACAAAAAAGACAATATATATTATACACATATGGACAGTATATACACAATATACACAAGATATACACATACACAGAAGTGACATACTTGCTGCTGCCAATTGGTGGAGATATGGGTGTGACATAACAGCCATGTCCATGTGAAGCAGAAATCATCCATAGCAACAATGTTGTAGTAGGGATGCACCGATACCATTTTTTAAAGACCAAGTAAGAGTACCGGTATTTTTTACTGGTACTCGCCGATACCGATACCTATAACCGATGACTGTATAATGTACAATAATGTTAATAAACCATTATCTTACTGGTACATTTTCTTTTTTTCTTTTGTTTTTAGACCTACTTAAATTTAAGTTCTATTTTTTTATGATAAGTAGCACAATTTTACTAGCACATTTACTTCAGTTTACTAAAGTAAACAATATACTCTGTGGTCAAATTATAAAAAATTAAGGGGGGGTAGTGTGGTAAAATGTGAGTGTATTATAACTTGTTCAAGTCAACCGGACTTTTATTTTGATGGGACGCCGCAAAGAGTGTTTGTTTAAGTTAACTGCACTTTTATTTTGACGGATCGCCGCAAATGGTGTTTGTTTATGTGTTCGTGTCCAACTCCTCGTGCAGTGAAACGCTGGCGCTGAAAGCTCCATAAGCACAATGCGTTCAGTACACGCAACCGCACCACTCTTTCACACACGGTAACGCAAAACAAGCAGAATACATATTTAAACAGTATCTGAATATTTTGTTAACTGTTACATTAGGAAATGCCTGGATTCCTCGATTCCATCCGCGTTTTCCGCATTGCGGAAATCATAGGGCTCTATGTATGTCACCGTGAGGTATCGGTCTTTGGTATCATTACGTCATTACGAGTACGAGTACATGAGTTTGGTATCGGGCCGATACCGATACTGGTATCGGTGCATCCCTATGTTGTAGCATAATATTTCTGTTTATTCATTAGTAAAAGTCACAGTAACACTTTCTTTTAAAGGTGTGGGTTGAGGGATATTCCAACTTTAGCTAGTTTCTAATCTAACTGTTTTGAGCATAAACAACATCTGCAAAGTCACAAAGCTCAAAATTCACAGCAAACTGAGATATTCTCTTTAGGATTAATAATTTTTTAAGAACAACAGCAAGCTTTTTCTCGTGTTATATTTACATTTAGTCATTTAGCAGATGCTTTTATCCCAAGCGAATTACAGAGAGTTCAGGGAGCAATACAGCGATATATCATACATGAGCAATAATACAATAGGTGCTAGAGAGTTAGAGAGTCGGACTCGTGACCAGAAGGTTGCCGATTCGATTCCCAGGACCGGCGGGTAACGAATGAGGTGCCCTTGAGCAAGGCACCTTACCCTTTCAACAGTTTGGTATTATTTATTAGGGTCTTCATAAAATGTCTGGAACATATATTGCTTAAAAACACTCAATGGCTGTGTAAACAAAACCCTATTTGCCTCGTCAAAAACAGCTATGCTCACAGCAACCCGTTTTGGTGCATGCCTCTTTAAATGATAATGAGTTACAGCGCGCCACCCCCCCTTCTGTCAGGCAAGTTAACAAGTTACGTGTAGTGCTGCCATGGCAATGGTTTAGCTAAATTATGTTTCCTGAACTCTGCAGTTAGTTTTGTTTTAAACATCTCAAATCATTTGCCAAATAACATATAAATATAGAGTAAGTTTAACACTGGCTTTGAAATAGGCTATCGTATGCTAACGTTATCCTCCTATTTATACAGTACATCAATTCAGACTGTTGATAAATATTACTTAAATCGGCAGCTTTGTCTCGTTCAGTTGGTCTCGATCCCTCTTGAGGAACAACTTTGAAGCTAATCCTGCTTGTACTGTCCCAGGTTGATAAAGCACTCCGGCTTGAAGTGATTCGCGCAAACAAGCAGGTTTTTACTTATGGTTTCTGAGGGATTTCCACTAAAAATAAAATAAATCCACTCCTGTCTCTTCCGAGGTTAGGACTCTGTGCAGCGACTACATTGCATGTTGTCCACGAAATTTAGCCATGGCGTCACGTACACTGCTGTCGCTAGTGAAAACAACAATGACGGCAGCGCCGTGGATGGAATTGTGTAGATTAAGGGGCGATAATATTATAATAAGAGCCTGCGTCTACGTCACATCAGGAGCGAAATCTGAATGGTTCGATTTCGCACATGCTTGCAGAGAAAGGCTTACCAAAACAAAATTACTGGGATCTTGCTAGATGCACCGGGGACCCGATTATAGCACTTAAACACAGAAAAAAATTTACTTTCATACAATGGGTCCTTAAAGAAGGTGCGTGACCTGGGCCTGTTTAAATGTGGATGGAAAAGTGCCGGTGAGCAGGGAGGTGTTGATGATGTGTGTGAGTGCTGGTGCGAGTGTGCTGGATATGGCCTGAAGGAGATGGGAGGGGATTGGGTCGAGGGGACAGGGGACAGGTGGTGGGGTGGCTGGAGAGAAGTCTGGTGACTTCAGTGGTAGTCAGTGGGGCAAAAGAGAAGAGTTCAATGTTTGAAGTGAGGGTAATGTTCGTTACCGAGGTCTGAGATGCTGAAAATTGTTTGCTGATGGATGATGTTTTTTCAGTGAAAAGGTCAGCGAAGTCCTCACCAGTCAAAGATGAAGTGGGTGGGGGAGGAGGGGGGCAAAGAAGAGAGTTAAATGTCTTGAAAAGCTGCCGAGTGTTAGGTGCATTACTCACCTCCGTGAGTGTAGACTGAGTGTACTCCGTTGTTCACGGAGGATGTCAGACAGCCATGGGCAGGAGGGGGTGGCGCGAGCTGGTCTGGAGGACAGAGGACAAAGGTTATCTAGAAGGATGAAAGTGTTGAGCATAAAGTGTCGGTGGCAGATTCAGCATGTATTTGTAGAGATACAAAGTTGGAGGAAATAGAGGATGTCACTTTGGCAGAGAGGGGGGAGAGAGTGCGAAGGTACTGTTGTTGTTGGCACTAAACTGGTGTTGGTGTAGTGCATGTAGGAAGGAGGATGTTGAAAATGATGAAGAAGTGGTCAGAAATGTGAAGAGTTGTGACTTTAATGTTACCTGTGGTGCAGTTACGTGTTTATAGAGATCAAGCTGGTTTCCTGATCTGTGAGTACCAGCTGTGGTGAGGCGTGTGAGGTGAACGAGGCGGTGAGGGTATGGAAGTCAGAAGCATAGGGTTTCTCCAGGTAGATGTTGAAGTCCCCAAAGAATACAAGAGGTCCGCCATCCTCCGGAAATGATGAGAGCAGCACATCTAACTCTTCAATGAAGTTGTGAAAAGGACCTGGGGGAACGGTAAACTACAACAAAACTAAGCTGACTAGGAGAAGTGATAATAACAGTGTGATATTCAAATGAATAGTTGTTGCATAGTGAAGATAGTGGGAAATATTTCCAATTATTGTTGATAAGCAATATTTAAAAAAAATCTTTCTCTCAACAGGTATTGGTCTAGCTTTTGTTGAAACTAGTAACTTTGTATTAGCACCTATTGTATTATTGCTCCTATATGACATATCGCTTATTGCTCCCTGAACTCTCTGTAAGTCGCTTTGGATAAAAGCATCTGCTAAATGACTAAATGTAAAAAAAAAACAATGTAAGCAAACCTGTGCCTCCTCCTTTTCCAGTTTGGCAGGGAGAGTGAGAGAAGGAGCAGTTTGTTGAGAGAGCAGCGGTTGTGGCTGAGTCCTCAGGATGAATCCATGTCTCAGTAAGACCTAGAATGTGAATGTCAGACTGGCTGGAAAAAGCATGGATGAAGTCAGTCTTGTTTACAGCTGACTGGCAGTTCCAGAGACCTATAGAAAGAGACAGAGGTGTAGAAGTGGAGGTGATAATGGAATGCGTGTGAGAGTGAACGGTAGAGTCGCCGGTGTTACAGCAAATTCTGTGACCGTCGTATTCTGTGACCCTAGGAGGCGCTGTTGTCACTGTGCAAATATGGCTCTCACTAAATCCTTGGTGTTTCGACTCTGACGTCATCACACAGCCGTGTTTTTTAGGCAGGTTTAAAAATCATATGTAGTTTAGATACTTTAGGGTTAGGGTGTGGGTTAGGGTAAGGGTTTCGTAAGACTCTAAAAAGCAAGGATTTAGTCAAAAACAACAAGCCACACACCAAGGATTTAGTCGTTCTTCACATGAGGGCTGGCGCTAATTTAAGTTTGTCATTAAACACTTTCACTTTCAAATGTGCAAACTAGCGTTGGTTTAATGTTAATATTTATGTTGCAATGCAATATAGCCATGTTATAGCAACGCTCTCCCACATATTTAGCTATTCGTGTGATGAAGGACACTGGAGTCAAAAGCAGAGTCGAACAGATTTATTCAATACTGCCACCACGTACAACAATCACAGGCATGGAGAACAACCTGAAAAACTGAAAAACACAAAAAAGGTCAAACACAGCACAGTGCATGGTGTCATGATTCTGCCTCATCTTGTCATGTCTTTCTTGATTTGTTGCAGAATCACGGCAGGATCCCCTGTTTAATGTGGAGAGAAGCATTTTGGCCCACTTGGCCTTCCACATGCTCTCTCCAGGTCTCGTCTTTGTTCCCGCCCTCTCGTTCCTCTTTATCTCTCCATCAGTGTTTCATCCCCAACACCTGTCCCTTGTTAATTATCCTTTGTTAGTCTCCCTTTATAATGCCCTTGTGTCTATTGTCCTGTGCTCGTTCGTTTTGGTTGTTTGCTATGCTGTCTTGTTTCTGGTTCTTGCTCGTGTTCCTGTTACCCTGCCTTGTGGATTACCTTACACCCTGTCTGGATGTTTATTGTGTATCAAGTCTTGTCTTAGGTTTTTTGTAGTTTAAGTATCCGGTCTCTTTTGTTTTTTGCCCCTGTGTGGGAAGTCTTTGTTTTGAGTTTATACCACCTTAGTTCGTTTTCCCCATTGTGGGTGTTTCTGTTTCGTGTGTGTTTTATTATTATTAAAATCTTAGTGTTCCCATCACCATGCTGCCTGCGCTTGGGTTCTTCTCTCCCCGTGATTCGTGACAGCATGGTGTTTATAGAACAAGCAAGATTATTCTAGTAAATAATATCTAATAAATGCAGTCTCCCGGTGGTTTATTTAGCATATTTTGCATTAAGTGAATGCTTGCCTGAAAAGATGTGTCTTTAATCTAGATTTAAATTGGGAGAGTGTGTCTGACCCTCGAATAGTATCGGGAAGGCTATTCCAGAGTTTAGGTGCTACGTATGAGAAAGCTGTACCCCCTTTGGTGGATTTAGTTATTCTAGGTGTTATCAAAAGTCTGGAGTTTTGAGATCTTAGAGAGCGTGATGGGTTATAGTGTGGTAGAAGCTCTGTTATGTAGGTAGGGGCTAAACCGTTTAAGGTTTTATAAGTGATTAAAAGAACTTTAAAGTCAATACGATACTTAATGGNGGAACATCGGCAGCAATTCCGGTCGCCTGGGTGCTGGGCGATAATGGGCCCGCCTCCTTCGTGATGGCCCCCAACAGCCTCCGGGCCTCGTGCCGCCAAATGGTCTGCTGGCTGGGCAACGGTAACGTCGCGGACATCATTGACCGAATGGTGCTGGAGCAGTTCATCGCCCGGGCTTCCCAAGAAGACGGCCGAGTGGGTCCAGTGCCCACCGCCGGCCGGCGCTGGACTCCGCCATCTCAGCTGGCAGAAGACCAGATGGTGGTGTGCCCCCGGGGTTGGCGAATCCCTCCCTCGGCTGTCTCTCTCTCCTCTAACGGAGGCTGGTCCTTCTCTCCCCCTCTTCTCTCTCCCCCTCTTCTCTCTCTCTCTCTCTCCCTCCTGTCCCTGCACTCAGGTCCCGATCCTCCCGGTCCTCCACCGAGTGCCTGCCGCGGTGAAGGTTCCCACCGGCGCGAGCTACCCGAGCGCGTACCTATGCTCCTCCCCGCGGATTTCCGGAAGGCAAATGGGTCCCACCTTTCTCTCCGCCGCACGTCCCGTGCGTGCTCCACCTCCCCGCCACTCCTGTAGGGCCACCCGGATGGCGGCGACGCCTGCGCCCGGACTGCTTGGCGCTGCGGGCCCCGGACCATTTGGGTCAATCGGTGTCCAGTGATGGAGGCGGAGGACGATGATCCGTGTTCCCGTACACGCCACATGCGCCCCCTGGTCAAGAACGGAGAGTACCAAATTCCTGTGAGTAATAGGGGGAGGGGTTACATACCCCGGCTCTGGGTGGATTCCGGTTGGCAACAGAGACCTCACATCCAACTCAAAAGCCTGGTTCAGTCTTGGGGCATTGGATAAATAGCCGCATGGTTCGGGTATGGTGCGTACCAAGGGGATTTGGTGAAGATACCCTTTAATACCCGTCTTTATTTCAATTCCGGGGAAGAAAAGCAATAGAGTTGGAGGTAGGGCAGTTAACCCCACACCCTACGACACTCTGCCTGATACTTGGGAACCAATTGGCCTGCATTTGAGGAATTATTGGGGTACTATGGGCGGGTGTCGCTTGGGGTCCAAAGAGGCACCTGGAGTCGGTGCGCGCGGTTGTACAGGCGGGAGAGGGCTGTTACAGGGACGATGCGATGAGGACACTGGTTTAGAACCCGAAATAGCAAAAACGCAAGTTCGGTGTTCGGCCGAATTTGTGAAGTGGCCGAATAAATTTTACCGAACACGTGATACGATCAAGCAGCAACCAGCGCAGAGAGAGACAGAGAGAGACACGCATGCGCTTTATTACTGCCACAAACATTTTGTGGTGTGGTGTGGCAGCGTGTCTGGGGCGTGTGGAGCATTTTAAAGTGTCAGAGAAAGACATTTTCGGTGGACGACCATTCGGTTCATCCCTAGTCTACTCTCATTTTAAAGTGGAATGAGTCTGTGCAATCGGACAGTTTTCTTTAAATTATGATCTGAAGATAAAGAAATAATAATACAAATAGGCCATTTTGAAGTTCTGTACATAAAAAAATCCACATTGAACAGTCCTGATATTGTTTGTGTGACACACTCAGGTGGTCTTCTCTCATTTTAAAGTGGAACGAGTCTGTGCAATCGGACAGTTTTCTTTAAATTATGATCTGAAGATAAAGAAATAATAATACATATAGGCCATTTTGAAGTTCTGTACATTAAAAAAATCCACATTGAACAGTCCTGATATTGTTTAGGTGACACACTGAGGTGGGATAAGAGTGTTGTAAAAAATATAAAAACTGCCTAGCAGTTTAAAAACAGCTTAAAAAAGCCTAGCAACATAACTGTCAATCGTTCCCGTTTGGCCTGGGTTAAAGCCTTCAATTGTAGTGCAATTGAGGTTCTTTTTTCAATACCACATATCGTTTTATGGGTAAAATTATATATAAATATATTTAATTTTCTAAATGCATTTGTATTTTAATTAATTCACAATCGACAGACTGAAACCACGTTCGAAATAGATCGCTTTATTTTGAAATCCAAAAAGCCGCTTTTACCGTAATGTACAGTATATGCGCACATAACAAAACCGAGTGAGGGTGAACAGGTATTGATTATAACTTGTATTTTATTTTAAATTCACACAAAATCCTAAGTTTTCTGTTACATATGTGTATAAGAAAAGAAAAGAGAATTTTTTATATGTTTTTCTGAGTTTTGCGGTTGTCGCAGTTGTGACGTCATTGGCGCGCTGCGCGCTCTTGCTTCAGTCCGCGGGAGGTCTGAGCGGAGCGAGGTATGTATTGTGTGTACTACTGTTCAAAAGAGTGTTATAAGTGAAAATAATCACTAATTAAGTGATTGGTTTTGTTAAAATGTAAACGAGTATGCACAAGTATGTAATCTTTCCTTTTAAAGATGTTTTTCCTGCATAAGTGAAAGTTTAATCGAGTGAATGCAGTAGCATGTGGTGCTAAATGCTAATGTGAGAGTTGGCCTGTGAAGCGTGTCTGCTGATACTTTTTCTATGTTCGTATGTTTGACAGGAGAAGGCTGATTAAATATGCACTACATGTTATGCAACGATTAATTACTGCATTTTACAACTCATGCAGGTATGGTTATGAATTGGTTTTGTGATTTATTTAGTTATATGTGTTCAATCTAATTGGTTATATAAAATGCTGGATACGGGAGATTTAAAGATGTATATTATACGAGTTCGGTTAGTGTCAATGTATATTTAGAGATATATAGATATACCTGTATATTGTATTATTTTTCTAATTGTTGTTATATCTGATGTGAAATTAATTATTATTTTCTTGATATTCTTTATTATTGTAAATGGGGTTGTGTATTGTGAACTTGCTTCAGTCCGCGGGAGGTCTGAGCGGAGCGAGGAGAAGGCTGATTAAATATGCACTACATGTTATGCAACGATTAATTACTGCATTTTACAACTCATGCAGGCAGTCTGCAGGAGATCAGAGCAGAGCGAGATAAAGAACCTATGAACCAGCAATTGGACTCCAGTCTTTATTCGTAACACACACTACACAACGCAGAGGGGTAGCTCTAGACCGGCTACATGGTGCGAACCTGGATGGGAGTGAGGTTTAGGGGGGTGAGTGTAATGGAGGCCAGCTAGTGAAGAGCTGTGCAGTGTGTAAACCTCACTCCCCGACCAACAGAGACGCTCTAGCGACAGATGCTAGAGACTGCGATCTTTAGCCTCCTCGTTAGAGCACCCGTCTCCCATCCAGACCGACGTCGGTTCGAGGCCCGCGCAGAGCGGGGCGAGTAGGACCGGTTACACATGGGCAGTTTGACTGTCGTTTCGAAGTGCGGCTGGCTTGAACCTGCAAGTCTTGTACTGATAGATTAACAGTTAAGCTTTTCAGAAAACATATGCCAAATACGCAAGTTTTGACAACCAAGCTGGAGTCTGTCAGGCAGTGGCTCGAATTCCAATTTCGAGTCTATCAAAATTGAGTGCACTTCTTCGCGCGGTTCAAAAAGACGTCCGAGTGCCTTCCCTCGTGATAACCACCGGACTTCGGTGTGAAACAGCAATGCTTCGTGCTGTGAGCCCATCTCGTTGCAAAGTGTGGCTAGTAGTCTGCTGTTTACTGGACGAGATTTAATGTGATTACGCACATTTCAAAACATTGTTAAGTTCCGAATCAAGTGTTTTGCTAGCAAGAGACTTGCAGTGTATGATGCAGTGTGTAAACTTCACGTGAGGAGCCACTTCTAAAACCTTTGCCTTGAGTCCCTTGTTTTTCCCTACCATTGCACCAGCAACATCAGTACATACACCAACACAATTATCCAATGAAAGTCCCATCTCTTTTATTTTGGTGTCCAGTTTGGTGAAAATATCACTGCCTGTACAAGTTCTCTCGAGTGCCGACCAGAAGAGCATATCCTATAGTTTTTTGTCAAATGTGTATCTGACGAACGCCAACAACTGAGCAGAATTCGACACATCAGCAGATTCATCGACCTGTAGCGAATATTTTTTTCCATTTAACCTTTCAATCATTTGACTCTTAATGTCGTTTGCGATATCATGTACACGGGGAGCGACTGTGTCATTCGACAATGGAACAGCCATAAGCTCATTTGCTATTTTCTCACCATTCATGGCCCGACACATGGCCACAGCAGCGGGTTTTATCAGGGTTTCCCCGATTGTGTGTGGCTTTTTGGTCTGCGCAATTAAGTACGCCACCTCATATGACCGCCAGAGCATTAGAATTAATTTTGGCTTGTTGTGCCATCATGTCTTTTTGACCCTGTAATTCCTTTTCTTTTCGGCGAAAAAAGTCTATAGGCTTTTCAATAAAAGAAGGATGTTTTGTCTCCAAATGTCTTTGCATTTTGCCTGGCTTCATACTTTCATGGGCAAGCACTTCTGAACAGATTACACATTGAGGATAATCTACGTTGCTGACAGTAGAGCAAGTGAATCCATACTTTATGAATTCTTCTTGATATTTCCTACGTTTCTTACTTTGGTCTGACGGGGTCTTGCTCTTGTGCTTAGTCGAAGTACCCGGTTCTGATGACTCAGGCAAAGTGTCCACAATTTCCTCAACATTTTTAGATTTGCGAATTACAAATATATCCATGTTTGCAGTTGCGGATTTCACGTGCAGGTGTGCGCTGTAGCGATAACTAGCGGTGAGCCAGTCGCTGCACAGTGATGTCATATCTTCGAGTCGCAAAAAATATTTAACATTATTTTTAAAGCACTCTAATCAGTAATATCTTTAAAAATCTGAAAATATTTATTTGTGTATTTACTTGTTATATTGAAAATTATTATTATAGTCACAAAAAATGACTCATTTTTTAAAACCCTCTCGCGACCCCTTGAAATAATTCCACGACCCCCAGTTGAGAACCACTGGCCTAGATTAAATGACGAGTTGATAATGTTATAAATGGTTTCTTTAGTTATTTGGGCATTCATATAGTCTGAACCACTGTGGCGAAACCACCCTTACAGGGTGAAATATAATGTTTGTGAAAATCGAAACAACGCCTGGACTGCAGTTAACTTCCATTCTGTGTTTGTTTATCGGTCTGGCTAGTGTCTAATAATATAACTAATAACTTTTATTTTATTTTATTTATGTTAATACTAATTTATATTATTATGTTATTGTAAAATAATTGTATTAAACAGACAACTTTTTGAATTTTGTCGAATGTTAATTTTATTGAATACACAATTTGTTGAATGCATCGTGTTGCGTATATTTGTTTGTATTTAAAGAAACCGTATGGGACACTGACATCTAGTGGTTGAGCTTGGTATCGCACTCTACATTTAAAATATTGGAGAGGCCAGTTTAGCCAAGTAATTCAATTCAATTCAATTTTATTTATATAGCGCTTTTCACAATGTGCATTGTTCCAAAGCAGCTTTACAGGAGCAAATAAGAAAAACACAGAAAGGTAAAACACAGCACAGTGCATGGTGTTTATAGACCAAGCAAGATCATTATAATAAATAATATCTAATAAATAAATGAATAAATAAATAATAGCAGTCTCCCGGTGAGCAAGCCAACACTGCACTGCTGTGGCGAGGAACCCAAACTCCAATGATGAATAATGGAGAAAAAAAAACCTCGGGAGAAACCAGGCTCAGCCGGGAGGGCCAGATCTCCTCTGACGTGTCATAGCTGCACTCAGTGACCCCGACCAAAGCCACCGAGCAACGTCCACGAAGAACAGGGAGAGCCCACGAGCCGCGACCCAGGAAGCCCCACCCGCCGAAACCGTGCAGGTCCAACCCGGTCTCATTCCGCGATCAACAACAGACAACAGAGGAACAACCAGGGAAAAGTAGTAATGGCATAATTAACTTTATTCCTCTGTTGTCCGACATCGACCACAAAACAAGACCAACCAGACCAGATCCACACAAGTCCCAACAAATGAAACGCCCCGAACCACAACCAACAAGCCCCCCACTCCCTACAACACCCACCCAGCTACCTCCAATCAAAGTCACTGAGTGCAGCCATAACTTCAAACTGCTGTCGTGTGATGTAAGTTTAGCATTAAATACCAAGTATTGTAAATTTAGCATTTATGTGACAGGTAGTCCGTCTTTGCTCTCGGTTGGGGATGGAATTGTCTGAGCTGGGCCGGCCAGATGGTCGCCTTTTTCTTGGGTGGTGATGGAATTGCCTTGGATGGAGCTGGATGGTCAGTCAGTCCGCAGGCTCTCGCAGGAGGATGGCACGGGATTTTCAGATGTAGCTGGCGTAATCTCTAGTTGTGGATGGGCATATGACGTTCATCTGGGCCTGGCGGAATCTCTCCCTACCTCGGGATGGGCATCCCGAGGCGAGGGCAGAAACAGAAAGAGAATAATTAGCGTAGCTGCTGTTCATTAGCTATGTATTAGTGAATGCTTGGCTGAAAAGATGTGTCTTTAATCTAGATTTAAATTGGGAGAGTGTGTCTGACCCTCGAATAGTATCGGGGAGGCTATTCCAGAGTTTAGGTGCTACGTATGAGAAAGCTCTACCCCCTTTGGTGGATTTANACCCGGCATTTAATTTTCTCTTAGTTTTACAATCGCTTGCCTAAACTTGTTACAAATTACAAATGTATCTGTCATTCACATCCTGTGCTATCATGTCCTACACTATGTACTTTAAAAATATATTTGTATGATTTTGACAAATTTGCATTTTGTGCAGTTCCAAGAAATATTACTATACCACTAAATTCCAACACAGGTCCAGTGATTTTTAAGTTCATGTTTAGTATACAGTCAAGCCTAAAACACCCATAAAACCAAAAATAATAACTTACCGCCAGGCAGCTTTTCAGAGTCCACATAATTTGCTCCCAAACATATGACAAAATAAAATACAATGCACACAATCAGTACATAAAATGAATACAACATTGCTTTACGGTGCTTTAAAGATCTCGTCGCGAACATCGTGTGACACACTGAGAAGCGAGCATGATGCATCTCCTGTGTTATGTTATTTCTTTCTCAGACACTGTTGTCACACTCGCAAAACCTGTTCAACAAGGTGGAATTTGTGTATTCAGTCCTAGTAAAATTGTCCGCTGGCTACAGTCTAGAATTATAGAAGTGTACAGTAGTGATCATGAATTTGAAACAAATATTAATGATCCTGTACTTACAGTAAGCATAAAGAATACCACTCCAATTGTGTTGCCCCTACATTGATCCCTTGTATTTTGAAAATGTAAAGGTGTGTAAATAAAAAAAACTAGGAATTAGAAATGCTGGGTATTCTCTGTCTCAGGTGGCCAAGTGGCACACCCACAAATCTCCATTCATGCAGTCAGCATGGTGGCCACACCTATATGTGGGTTAAAACAAGCAAAATACTTACAACAGATTTAGCTAGCCAAAAAACAATGGGTTTGTTGCATTATTTCAAAGGATGTCAGAAGTCAACGCAACTCAACTCACTTTTATTGTCACATCACCACGTGTGGTGAGTGAAAGTCTTGGGTAAGTACTCCATACAAAGTAGAATGCAGTTGGACAGACAAATGTATGACTCTACAAACTTAAGTGACAGTGTGTAGTGCAGACGAACAGTGCAAAGTATAAATGGACTGACTGTACAAAAAAGACAATATATATTATACACATATGGACAGTATATACACAATATACACAAGATATACACATACACAGAAGTGACATACTTGCTGCTGCCAATTGGTGGAGATATGGGTGTGACATAACAGCCATGTCCATGTGAAGCAGAAATCATCCATAGCAACAATGTTGTAGTAGGGATGCACCGATACCATTTTTTAAAGACCAAGTAAGAGTACCGGTATTTTTTACTGGTACTCGCCGATACCGATACCTATAACCGATGACTGTATAATGTACAATAATGTTAATAAACCATTATCTTACTGGTACATTTTCTTTTTTTCTTTTGTTTTTAGGCCTACTTAAATTTAAGTTCTATTTTTTTATGATAAGTAGCACAATTTTACTAGCACATTTACTTCAGTTTACTAAAGTAAACAATATACTCTGTGGTCAAATTATAAAAAATTAAGGGGGGGTAGTGTGGTAAAATGTGAGTGTATTATAACTTGTTCAAGTCAACCGGACTTTTATTTTGATGGGACGCCGCAAAGAGTGTTTGTTTAAGTTAACTGCACTTTTATTTTGACGGATCGCCGCAAATGGTGTTTGTTTATGTGTTCGTGTCCAACTCCTCGTGCAGTGAAACGCTGGCGCTGAAAGCTCCATAAGCACAATGCGTTCAGTACACGCAACCGCACCACTCTTTCACACACGGTAACGCAAAACAAGCAGAATACATATTTAAACAGTATCTGAATATTTTGTTAACTGTTACATTAGGAAATGCCTGGATTCCTCGATTCCATCCGCGTTTTCCGCATTGCGGAAATCATAGGGCTCTATGTATGTCACCGTGAGGTATCGGTCTTTGGTATCATTACGTCATTACGAGTACGAGTACATGAGTTTGGTATCGGGCCGATACCGATACTGGTATCGGTGCATCCCTATGTTGTAGCATAATATTTCTGTTTATTCATTAGTAAAAGTCACAGTAACACTTTCTTTTAAAGGTGTGGGTTGAGGGATATTCCAACTTTAGCTAGTTTCTAATCTAACTGTTTTGAGCATAAACAACATCTGCAAAGTCACAAAGCTCAAAATTCACAGCAAACTGAGATATTCTCTTTAGGATTAATAATTTTTTAAGAACAACAGCAAGCTTTTTCTCGTGTTATATTTACATTTAGTCATTTAGCAGATGCTTTTATCCCAAGCGAATTACAGAGAGTTCAGGGAGCAATACAGCGATATATCATACATGAGCAATAATACAATAGGTGCTAGAGAGTTAGAGAGTCGGACTCGTGACCAGAAGGTTGCCGATTCGATTCCCAGGACCGGCGGGTAACGAATGAGGTGCCCTTGAGCAAGGCACCTTACCCTTTCAACAGTTTGGTATTATTTATTAGGGTCTTCATAAAATGTCTGGAACATATATTGCTTAAAAACACTCAATGGCTGTGTAAACAAAACCCTATTTGCCTCGTCAAAAACAGCTATGCTCACAGCAACCCGTTTTGGTGCATGCCTCTTTAAATGATAATGAGTTACAGCGCGCCACCCCCCCTTCTGTCAGGCAAGTTAACAAGTTACGTGTAGTGCTGCCATGGCAATGGTTTAGCTAAATTATGTTTCCTGAACTCTGCAGTTAGTTTTGTTTTAAACATCTCAAATCATTTGCCAAATAACATATAAATATAGAGTAAGTTTAACACTGGCTTTGAAATAGGCTATCGTATGCTAACGTTATCCTCCTATTTATACAGTACATCAATTCAGACTGTTGATAAATATTACTTAAATCGGCAGCTTTGTCTCGTTCAGTTGGTCTCGATCCCTCTTGAGGAACAACTTTGAAGCTAATCCTGCTTGTACTGTCCCAGGTTGATAAAGCACTCCGGCTTGAAGTGATTCGCGCAAACAAGCAGGTTTTTACTTATGGTTTCTGAGGGATTTCCACTAAAAATAAAATAAATCCACTCCTGTCTCTTCCGAGGTTAGGACTCTGTGCAGCGACTACATTGCATGTTGTCCACGAAATTTAGCCATGGCGTCACGTACACTGCTGTCGCTAGTGAAAACAACAATGACGGCAGCGCCGTGGATGGAATTGTGTAGATTAAGGGGCGATAATATTATAATAAGAGCCTGCGTCTACGTCACATCAGGAGCGAAATCTGAATGGTTCGATTTCGCACATGCTTGCAGAGAAAGGCTTACCAAAACAAAATTACTGGGATCTTGCTAGATGCACCGGGGACCCGATTATAGCACTTAAACACAGAAAAAAATTTACTTTCATACAATGGGTCCTTAAAGAAGGTGCGTGACCTGGGCCTGTTTAAATGTGGATGGAAAAGTGCCGGTGAGCAGGGAGGTGTTGATGATGTGTGTGAGTGCTGGTGCGAGTGTGCTGGATATGGCCTGAAGGAGATGGGAGGGGATTGGGTCGAGGGGACAGGGGACAGGTGGTGGGGTGGCTGGAGAGAAGTCTGGTGACTTCAGTGGTAGTCAGTGGGGCAAAAGAGAAGAGTTCAATGTTTGAAGTGAGGGTAATGTTCGTTACCGAGGTCTGAGATGCTGAAAATTGTTTGCTGATGGATGATGTTTTTTCAGTGAAAAGGTCAGCGAAGTCCTCACCAGTCAAAGATGAAGTGGGTGGGGGAGGAGGGGGGCAAAGAAGAGAGTTAAATGTCTTGAAAAGCTGCCGAGTGTTAGGTGCATTACTCACCTCCGTGAGTGTAGACTGAGTGTACTCCGTTGTTCACGGAGGATGTCAGACAGCCATGGGCAGGAGGGGGTGGCGCGAGCTGGTCTGGAGGACAGAGGACAAAGGTTATCTAGAAGGATGAAAGTGTTGAGCATAAAGTGTCGGTGGCAGATTCAGCATGTATTTGTAGAGATACAAAGTTGGAGGAAATAGAGGATGTCACTTTGGCAGAGAGGGGGGAGAGAGTGCGAAGGTACTGTTGTTGTTGGCACTAAACTGGTGTTGGTGTAGTGCATGTAGGAAGGAGGATGTTGAAAATGATGAAGAAGTGGTCAGAAATGTGAAGAGTTGTGACTTTAATGTTACCTGTGGTGCAGTTACGTGTTTATAGAGATCAAGCTGGTTTCCTGATCTGTGAGTACCAGCTGTGGTGAGGCGTGTGAGGTGAACGAGGCGGTGAGGGTATGGAAGTCAGAAGCATAGGGTTTCTCCAGGTAGATGTTGAAGTCCCCAAAGAATACAAGAGGTCCGCCATCCTCCGGAAATGATGAGAGCAGCACATCTAACTCTTCAATGAAGTTGTGAAAAGGACCTGGGGGAACGGTAAACTACAACAAAACTAAGCTGACTAGGAGAAGTGATAATAACAGTGTGATATTCAAATGAATAGTTGTTGCATAGTGAAGATAGTGGGAAATATTTCCAATTATTGTTGATAAGCAATATTTAAAAAAAATCTTTCTCTCAACAGGTATTGGTCTAGCTTTTGTTGAAACTAGTAACTTTGTATTAGCACCTATTGTATTATTGCTCCTATATGACATATCGCTTATTGCTCCCTGAACTCTCTGTAAGTCGCTTTGGATAAAAGCATCTGCTAAATGACTAAATGTAAAAAAAAAACAATGTAAGCAAACCTGTGCCTCCTCCTTTTCCAGTTTGGCAGGGAGAGTGAGAGAAGGAGCAGTTTGTTGAGAGAGCAGCGGTTGTGGCTGAGTCCTCAGGATGAATCCATGTCTCAGTAAGACCTAGAATGTGAATGTCAGACTGGCTGGAAAAAGCATGGATGAAGTCAGTCTTGTTTACAGCTGACTGGCAGTTCCAGAGACCTATAGAAAGAGACAGAGGTGTAGAAGTGGAGGTGATAATGGAATGCGTGTGAGAGTGAACGGTAGAGTCGCCGGTGTTACAGCAAATTCTGTGACCGTCGTATTCTGTGACCCTAGGAGGCGCTGTTGTCACTGTGCAAATATGGCTCTCACTAAATCCTTGGTGTTTCGACTCTGACGTCATCACACAGCCGTGTTTTTTAGGCAGGTTTAAAAATCATATGTAGTTTAGATACTTTAGGGTTAGGGTGTGGGTTAGGGTAAGGGTTTCGTAAGACTCTAAAAAGCAAGGATTTAGTCAAAAACAACAAGCCACACACCAAGGATTTAGTCGTTCTTCACATGAGGGCTGGCGCTAATTTAAGTTTGTCATTAAACACTTTCACTTTCAAATGTGCAAACTAGCGTTGGTTTAATGTTAATATTTATGTTGCAATGCAATATAGCCATGTTATAGCAACGCTCTCCCACATATTTAGCTATTCGTGTGATGAAGGACACTGGAGTCAAAAGCAGAGTCGAACAGATTTATTCAATACTGCCACCACGTACAACAATCACAGGCATGGAGAACAACCTGAAAAACTGAAAAACACAAAAAAGGTCAAACACAGCACAGTGCATGGTGTCATGATTCTTCCCTCGATCTTGTCTATGCTCTTTCTTGACTTTGTTGCAGACATCGGCAGACCTCTGTTTAATGTGGAGAGAAGCATTTTGGCCCACTTGGCCTTCCACATGCTCTCTCCGAGTGTCTCGTCTTTGTTCCCGCCCTCTCGTTCCTCTTTATCTCTCCATCAGTGTTTCATCCCCAACACCTGTCCCTTGTTAATTATCCTTTGTTAGTCTCCCTTTATAATGCCCTTGTGTCTATTGTCCTGTGCTCGTTCGTTTTGGTTGTTTGCTATGCTGTCTTGTTTCTGGTTCTTGCTCGTGTTCCTGTTACCCTGCCTTGTGGATTACCTTACACCCTGTCTGGATGTTTATTGTGTATCAAGTCTTGTCTTAGGTTTTTTGTAGTTTAAGTATCCGGTCTCTTTTGTTTTTTGCCCCTGTGTGGGAAGTCTTTGTTTTGAGTTTATACCACCTTAGTTCGTTTTCCCCATTGTGGGTGTTTCTGTTTCGTGTGTGTTTTATTATTATTAAAATCTTAGTGTTCCCATCACCATGCTGCCTGCGCTTGGGTTCTTCTCTCCCCGTGATTCGTGACAGCATGGTGTTTATAGAACAAGCAAGATTATTCTAGTAAATAATATCTAATAAATGCAGTCTCCCGGTGGTTTATTTAGCATATTTTGCATTAAGTGAATGCTTGCCTGAAAAGATGTGTCTTTAATCTAGATTTAAATTGGGAGAGTGTGTCTGACCCTCGAATAGTATCGGGAAGGCTATTCCAGAGTTTAGGTGCTACGTATGAGAAAGCTGTACCCCCTTTGGTGGATTTAGTTATTCTAGGTGTTATCAAAAGTCTGGAGTTTTGAGATCTTAGAGAGCGTGATGGGTTGTAGTGTGGTAGAAGCTCTGTTATGTAGGTAGGGGCTAAACCGTTTAAGGCTTTATAAGTAATTAAAAGAACTTAAAGTCAATACGATACTTAATGGGTAACCAGTGAAGGGTTGATAACATTGGGGTTATGTGATCGTATTTTCTGGACCTGGTTAGAACTCTGGCAGCTGCGTTCTGAACTAACTGTAGTTTGTTTATTGATGATGCAGGACAACCACTAAGCAGTGCATTACAGTAGTCAAGTCTTGAGGTCACAAATGCATGAAAAAGCTTCTCTGCATCAGCAACACATAAAATATTTGTGAATTTGGCAACATTTCTAAGGTGGAAGAAGGCTGTTTTTGTGACATTTGAGATGCGATTTTTAAATGACAGGTTGCTGTCTAATATAACGCCAGGTCTTTAACTGTATTTGTTGGAGTAACAGTGCAGCCTTCAATTTGCAGGTATAATCCGAAATATTCTGCTCACGTGTCTTTGGTCCGATAAGTAATATTTCTGTTTTATTAGAATTTAAAAGAAGGAAATTACAAGTCATCCAATGCTTTATATCGTCATGCACTCTGCCAATTTGGATAGCTGGAAGGAATCATCTGGTCTTGATGAGATATATAGCTGAGTATCATCTGCATAACAGTGGAAGCTAATTCCAATGTTTTCTAATAATGTTTCCAAGGGGCAGCATGTATAATGGAGAATAGCAAGGGTCCTAAAACCGATCCCTGAGGTAATCCATAATTGACTTGCGTTAGATTTGATGATTCCCCATTTAAAGGAACAAATTGATGTCTGTCTGATAAGTAAGATCTGAACATTGTAGTGCCTGTCCCTGAATACCGGTATAATTGTGTAAGCGATCTAGAAGTATTTTATGGTCTAACAGCAGTCATCGTCAACTGGCGTGACCGCGGGCCGGATCCGGACCTTTGCTTCGTTTCATCCGACCGCGAGACATTTAAAATTTGTACTCTTTCAGTTGTTTAAATTGAGCCGCGTGTCTACACAACGGAGAATCACATCACGCGTACTCTCAGGAACATTTATGTAATTGATCTTTTGTCGCTATATGCTGTGATATCTTTTAGCTATAAATAACGCTTCATTTGAACCCTTTCCGCTCCGCGTGCGCTGCTTTTCTCCCGCCAAAGACGCGCCGCATAGAAGAGCAGCAGACACGTGCTTATTTTAACAACACTAGTGCAGACACACAGAGCAGATAAATGGAGACACAACAGTAAACAAAATGCAGCAATATTAAAGTATTTGTTTCTGTCAGTCTGTTTCGCTGCTACATGTCTCTCAACCTTTCAACCAGATTTGCGATATTTTATGAACCATAACGTTTTTATCTAGCCTACATTTAGTCATTAGCATTATTGATCAGCATGTAAACATTTGTGTCCCTGTGAAAACCCAGGCTAAAGTCTCATAAATAATGAATTATTAAATAACAAGCATCAAAGATTAATTTCAAGCATTACTAAAATTTTAATCTTTGAAATGGCATTATTCAGTCAATATTGAAGATATTGTTGTTATATTTTCACAGAATATTCTGTAGGATGATTTTATGTAGAAAAACAGTAAAAAGACTCGCTGGGTTTTCACACAGCAGGATCACATTTGTGTTCTAATTGGGAATTTAAAGATAGAAGTAGTTCTGGTATGAAAGGCATGGAAAGGCTAATTTAGTAAGTAACTTTGTTTTCTGTTTATGATGAGAGCAATTTTAATTCTTACATTAATTTAGTTGTTTGTAGCTTTTTCTTATAAATATTAATGATCAGACTTATAAGAGGGCATTCCCCTAAAGCCACAGAGCTACAATACATACATACTGTGGATATCAAAATATAAAATAAATGGCCTGATAAAAGATCATACTTATATCATTATTATATATATATAATATTATCCAAGTGGGCTAAATTGATTAAATATTTATTTTTTGTTATTTAAAAAAAACATATTGTCCGGACCTCCGTTTGGAAGAAAGTATGAAGACTGGACCTCTTGGAACTTTAATTGAATACCCCTGGTCTACAGTATCGAACGCAGCACTAAGGTCAAGCAGGACTAGGAGTGAGATGTTACCTTTATCTGATGCTATAAGCAGGTCGTTTGTAATTTTAACGAGCACAGTTTCAGTACTATGATGCGGTCTAAAGCCTGACTGAAATTTTTCGTGTATGTCATTATTTTGTAAGAAAGAGCACAACTGAGTGGAACCTACTTTTTCTAGTATTTTAGACAGGCAAGGGAGATTTGAAATCGGTCTATAGTTTCCTAGTTCATTGGGGTCTAAGTTTGGTTTCTTGATAAGAGGCTTAATGACGGCCAGCTTAAAGGGTCCTGGGACATGGCCTAGATCAGTGGTTCTCAAACTTTTAAGCCAGCGACCCCTAATGTAAGATCGACAAGAACTCACGACCCCCAACTACCAAAGCATACACAAACAATAAACAAAATAACATATTTTACTAACTGAACTAAGAGGTTTACAATATTTTAACTATATTTACTTCTACACCAAATTAATTTGGGCTTACCTTTCAATGGGATGGGTGTACTTGTTTTTGGCAGCACAAAAGCTTTATTCGTGGCCTTATGGTGGATACCGCTACTCTCAGATCATCTTCAACATCAAGACGTGATCGGTATTTGTTTTTTATGTATGTAACAGCGGAAAAAGACTGCTCGCACAAATATGTAGATCCAAATGGAAGCAGTACATCCATTGCCGCACTGGATAACTCTGTGTATTCATCTGCTACTGCGATCCAAAATTCGGGCAGTGTGGAACTGGAAAATAAAGTTTTTAATGTTCGATCACTGGACAGCTCCAGCAAAGCATCTTCCAGATTTGTGGGGAGATGAGTCCTTGATTCAGAAAATGGTTGTGGTATCCAGTCATACAGTTCTGGTTGCGTCTCTTTTGGGAAATACTTCTTGAATTGTTCCAAAAGGCTGTGGAGATGACCAAAGATGTGTTCTTTCAGGCTGCTGAGACTCAGTCCACTCTCCTCCATGCTCCTCAAGGTCAGGAAACATCTCCACATTACCTTGTTCAACTCGCTCTGCCCATCTTTCCAGCTTTTTCATAAATGCGCCAACTTTGTCATTCATTGTCAGGATATTTGTGTTTGGCCTGTGTAATACTGCGGTCAAGCCAGCCGCCACTTCGAAAACGACATTCAAACTAGCCCCCACTCGGTTTTGTTATGTGTGCATATACTGCGCATTACGGTAAAAGCGGCTTTTTGAATTTCAAAATAAAGCGATCTATTTCGAACGTGGTTTCAGTCCGTCGGTTGTGAATTGATTAAAATACAAATGCATTTAGAAAATTAAATATATTTATATATAATTTTACCCATAAAACGATATGTGGTATTGAAAAAAGAACCTCAGTTGCACTACAATTGAAGGCTTTAACCCAGGCCAAACGGGAAAGATTGACAGTTATGTTGCTAGGCTTTTTTAAGCTGTTTTTAAACTGTTAGGCAGTTTTTATATTTTTTACAACACTCTTATCCCACCTCAGTGAGTCACCTAAACAATATCAGGACTGTTCAATGTGGATTTTTTAATGTACAGAACTTCAAAATGGCCTATATGTATTATTATTTCTTTATCTTCAGATCATAATTTAAGAAAACTGTCCGATTACACAGACTCATTCCACTTTAACATGAGAGTAGACCACCTGAGTGTGTCACACAAACAATATCAGGACTGTTCAATGTGGATTTTTTAATGTACAGAACTTCAAAATTGTCACGACGGTGGTGAAAGAACCCAAATGCAGGCAGGCAGTGAGGGGGTTAACAAATGAACTTTTATTTACACGAAAACACAAAACCAAAACACCCACAATGGGGAAAAAACTAAACAGAGGCTAATACAATTAAACAAAAGACTTCCCACGAGGGGGCAAAAGACTAACAAAATAAACTCGACACAACGTCTTACAAAACAACGGATGGGTAAATTAGGCAGGGCACAAAACTAACAAATGACGGCCGATGCAAGCAACAGGATCTTGGACAAGGCAAGGCTGAGACGCGGGGTCAAATGAAACACATCAAACATAGTACATCCATAGAACAATCCACTAGCACAGGACAAAGAAACAAGATGGTATATATAGTAAAGACAAATGAGGGATAACGAGCGAGGGCAGGTGTGGAACATAAGACATTAGAGGGAGACAATACAGGAAACGAGAGGGGCGGGGCCAATGACGAGACACTGGAAAAACACATGAGAGGTAAAAACATAAACATCTCATGGCCTTCCCACATAAAACCCAAGGACTCTGCCCCGATCCCACCACACGACTAGAATTTCATAAACAAGACGGTGGGACCGTGACAGAGCCCCCCCCTTAATGAACACCTCCAGGTGTTCACCAAGGGGTGACTAACAAGACCTGACAGACTGGACCAAAGACAAAAACCAGACAAACATGGTGAACAAGACAAGGGGCAGACATGACAACAAGACCACAGGACTGGGGTGGGACAACAAAAACAACAAACATGGGAGGGGGGGTGGGGCAAAACAAGGGCCCATAGGGGGCAGTCCATGGGGGTGGGGAATAGTCCCAGTCCCCGGCTGCGCTCGAGGGCGCTGAGTCCTGGGGGACTTAGGATAAGTCCTGGGAGGGACAGTCTTTGACCCTGGGAGTCTCCCAGGGACCGGCTGAAATGCCGGCTGGACAGGGCTTGACGCCGGCTGGAAGGCCGGCTGGACAGGGCTGGACGCCGGCTGGAAGGCCGGCTGGACAGGGCTTGACGCCGGCTGGAAGGCCGGCTGGACAGGGCTTGACGCCGGCTGGAAGGCCGGCTGGACATGGCTTGACGCCGGCTGGAAGGCCGGCTGGGACGCCGGCTGGATCACCGGACTGGACGCCGGCTGGATCACCGGACTGGACGCCGGCTGGATCACCGGACTGGACGCCGGCTGGATCACCGGACTGGACGCCGGCTGGATCACCGGACTGGACGCCGGCTGGATCACCGGACTGGACGCCGGCTGGATCACCGGACTGGACGCCGGCTGGATCACCGGACTGGACGCCGGCTGGATCACCGGACTGGACGCCGGCTGGATCACCGGACTGGACGCCGGCTGGATCACCGGACTGGACGCCGGCTGGACACCGGACTGGACGCCGGCTGCACCGGACTGGACGCCGGCTGGTCACCGGACTGGACGCCGACTGACCCGGACTGGACGCCGGCTGGATCCACCGGACTGGACGCCGGCTGGACACCGGACTGGACGCCGGCTGGATCACCGGACTGGGCGCCGGCTGGATCACCGGACTGGACGCCGGCTGGATCACCGCTGACTCCGGCTGGACACCACGACGGGCTGGATCACAAGACTGGACGCCGGACTGGACACCGGACTGGACGCCGGCTGGACACCGGCTGACGCCGGTGACGCTGGAGCCGGCTGGACACCGGACTGGACGCCGGCTGGTCACCGGACTGGAGCCGGCTGGACCACCGGACTGGCGCCGGCTGGATCACCGGACTGGAGCCGCTGGACACGGACAGGACGCCGGCTGATCACCGGACTGGATGCCGGCTGCACCGGACTGAAGCTACAATGCAGGCCTGGACACGAGGACCTAGACACACTGGACAACTGCGACGGACACAGATGACACGGACTGACAGCTGCACGCCGGCGCTTGAAGGACCGGCCGGTTGCACCGACGGGTCCCACCGGCGCCGGCTGCTCCCGGCGCCGGCTGCCGCGTGCCCGGCGCCGCTGCTCACGGAGCGCTCCCGGGTGCTACGTGCCGCCGTCTTTTCGCCAGCCACCCGCTGGTGGTCGGGTGATGGAAGGAGGTATAAGGACACGGCTGGCTCCGGCTGGGACTCCTCGGAGGTGGATCCCCAGGACGCTCGCCTCCCCCGCTTGCCAACGAGGCTGGTGGACGGTGGAGAGGCTGCTGTTGAACTCCCCAGGGCCACGACCCCCATGACGCAACCTTCCGGGATGGACGCTAGGCAGGAGCGTGGAGCGTCAGGAGAGGAGCTGACGGGGAGGCCACTCAGCAGCTCCTGGAAGGATCCTCGGATCATCCTCTCGCGAATGGCCCAGAGGAGGAGGTTCGAGAGACCCGCCAGGAAGTAAGCATTGAAGAGACCTCTGGCAGAAGCCCCTCCGAGACGCAGATGTCCGGGCATACTCCGCCAGAGGTTGATTGCCTGGGGTGGAATCGGGCCGTCACCCTTCTGGATCAGGGTAGATCGTTGACTGCCACCAATCGGACAACTCCCGCCTGGTAGAGGCCGAGGTGCTGCCTGCTGGGTTCATGCTGTGTCGTGGATTCTGTCACGGCATGGTGTGAAAGAGACCCAATGCAGGCAGGCAGATGAGAGGGGTTAACAAATAACAGTTATTTACACAAAAACAAAAACACTAAAACACCCACAATGGGGAAAAAACTAAACGAGCTAATACAATTAAAACAAAAGCACTTCCCACGAGGGGGCAAAAGACTAACAAAATAAACTCGACACAACGTCTTACAAAACAACGGATGGGTAAATTAGGCAGGGCACAAAACTAACAAATGACGGCCGATGCAAGCAACAGGATCTTGGACAAGAACATGGGACACGACCACGGTACAAGAACACACACGTAAACGTAGTACACGCATACACAACGAATCCACGAACACAAGAAAAGAAACAAGAGGGTACATATAGGAAAGACAAACGAGGGATAATTACATGGGGCAGGTGTGGGACATCAAACACTTAGGGAAGGATAACGAGGAAACGAGATGGCGGGAACAGAGACGAGACACTGGAAAAACACATGAGAGGTAAAAACATAAACATCTCATGGCCTTCCCACATAAAACCCAAGGACTCTGCCCCGATCCCACCACACGACTAGAATTTCATAAACAAGACGGTGGGACCGTGACAAAAATGGCCTATATGTATTATTATTTCTTTATCTTCAGATCATAATTTAAAGAAAACTATGCGATTGTACAGACTCATTCCAATTTAAAATGAGAGTAGACTAGGGATGCACCAAATGTTAGGCCACCGAAAATGTTCGGCCGAAAATAGCAAAAAACGCAAGTTCGGTGTTCGGCCGAATTTGTGAAGTGGCCGAATAAATTTTANGTGTGTGTGTGTGTGTGTGTGCGTGTGTGGAGCATTTTAAAGTGTCAGAGAAAGACACAGCACGGGAGTTGCCGCACGGAAGTAAATTTCCGAATGAAAGCTTCTTTACCGGTCGGTAACTTTACTTCAGACGGAAGCGGGCTGTCTGACAGTAGCCCCGCCGCTCGCGACATCCTTTGACATCATACAGTGGTCGCGTGCACACAGTCCCCTGTACTAAACAACTTGTCGAAGTATGTTCTGTGCATCCTGGCTACGAGTGCACCTTCTACGAGAACGGTCAGCTTTTGTGGGCGGAGTTTGGAGGAGAGACGTGAACTGAAATGGTTGTCAGTCAGCATCAGTCAGAATTGCTTGCATTGGGTGTTTTTTTATCTCAAACCTTTTTGCAATGTAGCCTTTAATAATCCAACAGTTTTCTTTCATTCGTATTTTTAGCTTATAGGCCTAATGTGGAATGACAGTTTTTAATGAACTGTTTTGTTGTAGGGGTACAGAGTAATTTACATTAGGCTACATTCTTTTAGCAGTCTAATTAATATAGGCTATTCATGAAGGGAGAGGGCTCAATTTTTTGTTTGAATTTACTTAGTTTTGCTCAATTTTATATTAAGCTGTATTGTATTTTATTGAAAAGCAAGACAAATTATAAAAAGCACATTTTGACTATTCAGTTTGTGCAATAGTGAAAAAAATGGCTTAATAAATAGAAGAAATGCAAAAAACCATGTTCGGTGTTCTGTATTATTCGGCCTTCGGCCAAGTGTTTCATATCATGTTCGGCTTCGGCTAAGAATTTTCGTTTCGGTGCATCCCTACTATTAGTGGTAAGATAAATGTTACTATGAGCCCTGGAATGCATCTTTAAGAGACGAGAAGAGAGCTGATAACATAACCACATTGTCATGGCTCTGCTTCATTTAGTCATGTTTTTCTTGGTCCTGTAGCAGAGCCATGGCAAAGCCTTTGGTTATGTGTGGAGGAAACATATTATTGTCCTTTTGACAATAATGTGCGTTCTTGTCACAAAACGTAATGACAGAACCCAATTGCAGACGAGAGATACAACAGAAAGGTATTTATTTAAATAAACAAAACACATAAAACAAAATCCCACAAGGGGGAAAACAGGTAAAGATACAAAAAAACACAAAATAAACACTTCCCACGTGGGGGAATAAACAGGAGGGAACGAGTGACACCAGACTAGGATAAGACTTACTATAAACAAGGACACGACGACGAGTAGACAACGTGTTTGACAACAAACCGGCAACAGACAGAGAACAAAGGGACATTATATAAGGGACAAGTAAAAAAGGATAATTACACACGGGAGGTGACGGACAAGTGACAGGGATTAACACTCAAGGTAAGATTACGGGAGACAGGAGGCGGGGCTGAGAGACAAGACAGGATGACACGCGGCGAAAGTGACAACAATGGCCACGTGTCTTCCACACATAACAAAACAAGCACAAAAGACATGGCACCGTCACAGCTCTGTCCACAGACCAGAAACCTCATGATAGGAAGGACAGCTGTGACAGTTCTCTCCAGTGTCTCGTCATTGGCCCCGCCCCTCTCGTTTCCTGTATTGTCTCCCTCTAATGTCTTATGTTCCACACCTGCCCTCGCTCGTTATCCCTCATTTGTCTTTACTATATATACCATCTTGTTTCTTTGTCCTGTGCTAGTGGATTGTTCTATGGATGTACTATGTTTGATGTGTTTCATTTGACCCCGCGTCTCAGCCTTGCCTTGTCCTGTCCGTGAACCTATTTAGTTTACTGAGTTGTTTTAGTGTTCTTTGGTTTTTGTTTTGCCCCATTGTGGTAAGTTGTTTCTTTGTTTTTTTTCAAGCGTTTTGGGTTATTGTGTTTGTCCCCCTCGTGGGTGTTTTGTTTCTGTTTTTGTTATTAATTAAAGTCTTGCTTGTTAACCACTTCATTGCCTGCCTGCAATTGGGTTCTTTACACGCCAGCCGTGACACACATCCAATGCCAAAACACAAAACAAGTGTTAGGATTGTAAGGATTGTAATCAGTGACAAAGTCCACAAATCCATAAACAAACATGACTGACAAAAAATAGACTTTGAACCGCTGGGCCTGGCCAATGTAGGTGGTTCCGATTTTTGCTATCATTGTGGGAACTTTTTATCCCTACAGTGTATAAAACTTGTACACACATGTGTACTGGTTTGACCTGCATTATGAGGAAGGTCCTTATACGCCCCTACATTGGCAATGTCCTTGCAATTTAATTTTAAATTAAAACTTTAAAAATACAGAAAGTTTTTGAGATGGTTAGGTAGGGGCAGGGTTAGAATATACGGTTTGTGCTGTACACACACTTCCCCAAAACAGTTCCTCTAAGGCAGTGGTCACCAACCTTTTTGGGCCCATGATCCCCGACCTCGGAATTGTTGAAAGGCAAGATCTACCACTCAAAAAGTTGAAAATAAAAACAGCCAAGATTGAACCTCCAGCTTTGGCCTTTTATTTAGCCTGTAATTGTGGGTCTGTTTGAATTACCTGAAATTCTTTGTTCCACTTTTCAGATGCAACTAAGCAAACTCTGTAACATGTAGAGTTGCCAATTTCAGTGTGCCAAAATAAGGTGAAAAACACCAATTCAAACACCAGCTCAAGGACTAATTCACACATGACAGCTTGACATTAAAACGTGGTTAAGAATAAGTTTAACAAGACCCTAATTATTTAGGTATTTACTGTATAAAGATTTGTTATTTATGATGCATTTATTTGGTTTACTTTTATTAAGCAAATACAGTATATAGATGGAAATGTTATAAATAGGCCGTAATAATAACAACAAGGTCAATTATTTATGCTAAATCATTTATCTATTTACTTTTACCCATCTAATAATGTCTTAGTAATAAGTATCTGTTTCACAAAATAGCTAAAGGTCTGACAATGTAGTATGGAATGGGCGATCATATTAGGCTAATTGAAAACATAAATAGGACGTCAGCAGATGTCATCTCCTGCATGAGATTGTACTGAAAACTGCAGTTTACCATCATTAACAATTACAACTTTGTGAATAGACTGATGTTGTCTTTCAGACAAACTCAACATTAAAATGCGCCGCTTTTAATGTTATATTATTGATATTATATTCGCTGAAGACAGAGAGCCGCGACTCCTGATACGTGGACAGTATGAAATGCCTGCATCATCCACACTCGCGGCGCTTGCTTGCGCATCCAGTGTCAAAGCACAAAAAAGCGTACACCAACGAACAAGTGGCATTTTAATGTCATATGAATAAACAGTTTTTAAGTGTAATGCACCGCAACAGTATGGTGACCTCCAAATGACAGTTACGCCACTGCATGCGCGAGTCATTTTGCATTTGATGACTGACCACCGACATTAGAAACGCTGAAGAGCGATCACGCGCAGTCGCGAATCACAATGAAATGTGATTAATGATAACGGTCGCATTAAAAACTCACGCAGTGAATCATTATTTACACAGCCGTGAAAAGATTAATGCAGAACTTGAAAACATACAACCGCTGAATGAAGAGAAAGAGAGATGCGCTTGCAAAACTGAACATTGATCAGGCACAATATATTTGTCTATTAATTTTCCTATTAGCCTACTTTCGGGGATCGACAGGTAACGTGTCAAAGATCGACCAGTCGATCGAGATCGACGGGTTGGCGACCACTGCTCTAAGGCAATGTAACCATGAGATAATACAATTATAAATCTGACAACAACCTGCTGTAATGTGTCATGGTTCTTCCCCGTCTTGTCTTGCTTTTCTTGACCTTGTGGCAGAGCCATGGCAGAACCTCTTGTTTAATGTGGAGAGAAGCATTTTGGCCCACTTGGCCTTCCACATGCTCTCTCCTGGTGAGTTCTCGTGTGCCCCATCTGTTATGTTGTTTTACCCCCTCGTGAGTTTTTTGGTTTCTTGTTTTGTCTTTATTATTTATCAAAGTCTGTTAACCCGCTGTCTGCGTTTGGGTCCTCTCTCCTTGTCTCACCACCACGTTTCATGACAGTAATGAATACAGCCGCAGATCAAATTAAAATACTTTTTTCATAGTATGTGTTCCATTCTGCGAACTTCTAAAAATATTTATCCCAAAATTCAAATGAAAATATAGTTTCTTTTTTCATTTATTTGCAGAAAATGAAAACTGGAGAAACAGGTCAAAACAACAAAAAATATGCTCTGTATTTTTTTCAGACCTCAAATACTGCAATGAAAACAAATTCATATTCGCTTTTAAGCAATACAACTGTAATATTTGTACATTACAGTTCATAAGTGTTTTTTAATGTGATAACCTCGATTTTTATCACAGTCTTCATGTGTCTCTTGTCATGCTGTCAATATTTCACATTGCTGTTGGATGACTTTGTCACTTCTTAGGTTTGATTTTGTTGAAATTCAATAGACACTGGACTGGAATGACCACAATACATCTAGAAATGCTGATTTGAAATGAACATTTGGAATGGTCTCTTAATTTCTTCCATGGCTGTATAATATTGCAAAACACATCGGATGTAATTAAGGTTGTATGGTACAGAAAACCACTCGTCCTGAAGCTTTTTCATATCAGGTCTTGCAGGACCAGCCCGAAACGCATTGTGTTTGCAAACATGGCAAACCAGGAGGAATTACATCTTTATGATGCAACATCTATTTCAGTAACATTTTTCTTATTTGACAATTTGTAAAAACGTATAAATGGCTAAATATTTAAAAATTAAAATACGGATTCTAATCAGTTACAGTTTTAAAACATAATATGCTGATTTACTAAATTAAGCACAGATGTTTTGGAAAAGCACCGAACTGAAGAACACCGACTTAGCATGTCTAACAATAATATGTTGTTTGTTAATGTTATGTTGTGTATCTCGATTGGCTGAGACCATTGGACTTTTTTGAACTCTGAAATTGAACACCTTATCTTTATTTGGTGCCCATATCCAAATCTATGCAAATTATGTGTTTTCATTTCAAGTAGAGCTGCAAACACACCTGGGTTTTGGATAAAAAGTTGTCTGTAAACTGAGGCTCTTAAAATAGTTGCTTTATTTATATAGATCCTATACAGTATATACAGACGATCCTACATGTGCAGGCTATTATGAAGAGAGCAGCTCGGATAAACTGCTCCTTTGAGGTGCCGTGAAAGTCATTTAAGTCTTGGCACAGCACGAAGGTAAATAAATGATAACAAAAGATTCATTTGAACTTGTTCTTTTAATTGTTTTAAACGGTCCTCTTCTGGTTAACATCTATAGGATATGCTTTGTTCCTAACTACAATGTAAGGAATTTGAAAAAAGCAAAAAAAGGTTTGTGACCAACTAAAATTACATTCAATGGACAAATTAGTTTAGTTCACTATAAATTCTTAGATGTGTAGCAGTAAAACTATTCTAAATCGTAGATACTTGTAAGCACAACTCACATGATAGAAATTCCAGCCCATTCTAAATGACACGTGAGTACAGCATACCAGACGTTGGTTTCTTACTGGCGCCATCTAGGGGTCAAAAATCCGTATTGCGTCTCACTACAGTAAATATTTCTAGGAGTCTCGAAAAAAAGGGAAAAAATGCCCAAGGGGAATTGTTTTTTGTATGGACAGTTCCAAAAATATTGCTTTTGTCTTTAGAGAGCATGTGATAGAAATGGACTGGTGAGATTGATGGCTGGTATATACAGTATTATTCAACACGTTTATCTAATATCTCTCTAGTTCTCTTCTCTGTGTTCTTCCACCAATCATAACAAATTGCATTAAAGGTTGTTGCTAAATGCCAAGATGTCTCCGTGGAAACAAGAGATATGGATTGGGTAGAACATCTTTTCTTTTTTGTCAATCTGGACTCTCATACGAATCCATATATGGGGGAAAATGTGTCTTATAATATCAACAAGTTACACTGGACTGGACACTGAAATACATATTTTTTTATTTCATCAAGTGTGAATTAAAATATTATTATATTTACAATCTAAATGACTCTTTAATAACCTAACATGAACATTTATGTAGGCTATGTTTATTATTGCTAAAAACTGCAGGTGTCATTTTACCTAAACCAAGTATTTGCATAATAAAACAGCTCACTAATAGATAATTTCTTCATTTAATGTTAATTTAATTTGAATGAATTTTATTTTATTCAAATATAGCAAAAAGAGATGTTGTGTCTGTCTGATGCTATATTGAAGAGTTGACACGTTGTTTGATCCCATATTTAGTGATATTTTATTATTTAGTCGATTGTTTTTTAGTCGATTGAGTGCAGCCTACATTGTCCCCCAAGACAAAACAACTCTGTGTCTATCTCTCAGATTGCTTCAGAGGACCCACAGGTAAAAAGACCTACTCATTTTTCTTGGTGGTTCCCATAACAGGCTGGAAAAAGTGAATTACCTTACTGGTCCACAGAGGGAGGCTGTGGGGCCTAAAATAAACAATTACCAGCACATCTCCTCAATTTATGTTGCCCTCAGACTCACCAGGAACACACAGTTTATCTTGTTTTGGGCACATTCTCTTAGTGATATATTAATGGAATCCAAAACAATGATCATAGCTTACATCAATTAACATGAACTGATACTGTATTTGTGTTGTACATAAAATTTAAAAACTATATATTTATATAGTTTTTATAAATTGTTATAGTTTTTTATATAGTTAAAAAGACATTATAGGAATAAGGTGTGTTAAAACAAGCCTGCTTGCGGACCAATGTTATTTTAGTTTACTAAAATTAAAACGTTGAAAGCGTTTTAAATTATTGGGGAAAAATAAAATAAGATTGAAATGTTGCCTCAGAAATAAACTGAAATAAGTTTAAAGCACTAAAATGATAATAATAAACAAATATAACAATATAGCAACATAAAAAATAAACAAATAAATAATAAAATGACAAAAGCATATAACAAAGTTGCTAAATATTTAACAAAAATTAACATAAAAACAAAAAATCTAAAAATAAAAGCTAATTTAAAATATGAATAAAAATGAAATAATAACTAAAATCTATAATAACTCTGTCGCGGACCACCTATGAACATCAACAAAATGTTGTTATTATTAATAACAGTTACTATTATAACAGTAATTATTATTAAATTATTAATATAAATGAATAATTCACTTGTATTATTTGTAATTTGGGAAAACAGAGGAAACATATTCACGACTCATCTTGCACTGTACATAAATTTTAGTTCAATCAAATGCTCTCTTTGACAATATCCCTCTTCTACCATTAGCAAATCTTAGTTTTTATAACTTATCCAAGTGCATCCGTTTTATAGTAGTGAGTTAGGGAGAGAGTTTTTCCATAACCCTTGTTAAGAAGCTTCTGTGACGTTACTACACATCTCAGTTTGCTTTGAAGAGAGGAAGTGTGTGTAGGTTGGGATTCTCATTAAGATGAATAGGTTCACAGAAAACTGTAGAGCCATGATCGTAGGATTAGGGGACTCATATGGGTGACACAATTTATGCCTATACTTCCTCTGCATCACCAGGCAGCCGCCACAATTCAAATGCAAACACACATCTATGCCATCACCCACATAGAGATATTAAGATAACTAATTTGCAGCCAGTGCATTTTATTGAGGAGGTATTTGCTGTTAAGCTGAAGAGGTATAAATGTATTAATATCACAAACTTGTCTTTTTTGCATTTTCTGACCTCACTAAAGAAAATTCCAACACACATTTCTGATTAGTCAGTCACATCATTCTGTCATCATACGTTTGACTAAATTTAGTTGAAACTGATTTTTACATAACGGTTGTTTGTTTCATGTCACTTAAACAACCCAACGTTCTTTATTTTTTACATAATGCTGCATCTACTTAAGGAAAAGACTCTTACAAGATCAAATCATGACCTTGTTGGTTTGATGCTGGCTCATCATTTTCTTTTTGAGCAACAGATGAAACCAAAGTGCAATTTAAGTGGTCATTGCCAGAGAGTGGACATAACTCAATCATACAACATTTGTCATTCCTAGTTTACTGCCCAGTTCTACGATAGCACTGTACTGCAAAAAGCATTTTTGGCTCAATATGCTCAAAAATGACATCCTGATGGCGAAAGAGCTCCACAATTTCTGTTTATGGCCGTGTAGCGATGATCGCAGAAGAACAGGGTTGGCTAGCCTTTCATTGGGTACGTTTCAAGGTCGGTGAGCATCTTATGATTCAGCGCTCTTGGATGTCAGTGAGCATTTCGTCTTTTCTGGAGACTTGAGAAATGACATGAAAAGTGTTTTATTAAAAGAGGAAATTTTGGAATACTAATGAGGATTCTTTTATAAAAATTGCACAAAAAGAGTACACAAATACCTTGTACCTTGAAAATTCCCAATAGACTTTATGTTAAACCCCTCCCCCCGAGACATGCTTAGAATGTCCCTTAGAACTAAATTGGAGATTGCCAAAAACAGCAACAAATTTATTAAAATATATTCACAAATTCACAGAAAATTATTATTTTGTGACTCTAAAAGTGACTTTGTTTTTATATGCTGTTTTCATATAAATCAACAGTTTAATGATTGTAAATCAAAATAAAAGCAAATGTTTATTGCAGTTGCCTAGTAAAGGTCAACAGAATTCTTATCAACATTTCTAACTTACATACTCTGTAAGGTTTTAGATACTGTCCTCTAAAATGTGACCTGAATTCATATAGAAACATATTTATGTTAACTTATTATTTAGCTTTGAGTAATATGTTTATTAGGAAGTGAGTTCTGACATCATTTTACCCAAATAAGACTTTAGACCACAGATATAAAAATCTTATCTGATAAAACTGCAGGCATCAATAGATTTGAATATGTAAACTATGTTCTGGAAATGTCAAAGCTTTTCTGTTCATGTTGCAAGTTTGTCCAATTATTGGCTTCATCTGCCGCTGACATTCATTAGCAGCAGCCCTTTAATTTTGTAAACCACATGTCTGGAATATAAAATAGCATGTTGAAATAACCTGATTATCAATATATTCTCATTCTTTTGCAAAGGCAGAAATTAATTTTCATTTCAAATGCTGTGATGCGGTTTCTATTGTTCATTTGTTGTCTTGTGCAGCTATCAGTTCCCTGAAGTAGCCACAAATATTTGTGTTACGAGCTGTCTTGTAATTAGTTATGAGGCACAGGGAGCCTGTGTTGTTCTCTCTCTCTCTCTCTCTCTCTCTCTCTCTCTCTCTCTCTCTCTCTCTCTCTCTCTCTCTCTCTCTCTCTCTCNTCTCTCTCTCTCTCTCTCTCTCTCTCTCTTTCTCTATCTTTTTCATTCATCTTAACCTTTCAGGGATGTGATCAGTCATCGGACCATTATGAGAAGGTGTTTTGACAGAGGAACTCTGTAAATAATTAATTTTCTAAGTCAATATTCCAAGTTTTACCTGTCACAGAAAAAGGCCAAAAAAAATTATGAAATCCTTAGATGTTTTTTTTCTTATAGTCTGTTGACAGCTTGGGATTTCTTTATTTATATTTGCCAAGGCAAGCATCATCATAAGTGTTGGTTATATTGTACTTAGGGTTATGTATCTGAAGCTTAGAAGGGATAGTTCACCCAAAAATGAAAATTCTGTCATCCTTTACTCACCCTCAGATTGTTCAAAACCTGTATAAATGTCTTTGTTTTGCTGAACACAAAGGAAGATATTTGGAAGAATGTCACTCAGTATCCAAACAGATCTCATCTCCCATTTATGCCATAGTAGGGAAAATAAATACTATCGGAGTCAATGGGGGCTAAGATCTGTTTTGGTTACTGACATTCTTCCAATAATTCCTTTGTATATTATAGTAAATATTCCTGACTGTTCCCTTGGAGGTGAGGATGTCTATTTGGAGATTTACAAGTTGCAGTAATACAGTAAACAAACGTGCAATTCATATTTGCACATCCAGATACAAATGCATGTATTTGGTTCTTTTTCCACACTTTGAAAACATGACTCATAATGCTGTATTTGAAAATCAAACAACAGCTGCTAGAGTCAGTGACACAAGCTCTGGCAGCAACACGGAAATATGGTGGACAGCTTGCTGTATATATTTAAGCAGTAAATAAGGACAGGGAGAACAAAGATTTAACAATATGCCAAACAGGTCTGATAGTCCAGTCCAAACTCACACCGCAGTTGAACAAATGATACGTCAGACTGGTTTGGATGCCCAAAAGAGAGATGTTTTCTTCTTACATGTCTGTGTTATTAAAATCAATATGTCCTTGTATCTTTAATCTTTTATTTATTTTTTACCCACACTGTAAAAAATGATTCTGTGTCGTAGTAGATTTCATGAAATTAATTGAGTAAACTTGACTTAATACAATTGTGTTCTTGTTTTTTTAACCAAAATTAAAATTAAAATTATAGAAATATCTTGGAATTCTAAATGCACAAATAATTGAGTGAATTCAACTTAATTTTATCATGTTCAACCCACTTAAAATTGTATAAAGGATCTTTATTTAATTATTTTGTGGTGGAACTACATGAATTATTTAAGTTAATTTCCCTAACTGAGCAGTGAATTTAGAGTTCCCAGCATGCTCTGCATGCGACAGCATTAGGAGAGTCATTTTTGTGAAAAAGTGCTATTTTATGTGCTTTAGAATAAAATGAAAGACTTGATAGTGTTTATAGTTCAGTTGTCTTTAAGATTTAGAAGATATTCTGTTTGTATTTCTGAGTTTCGTGGTTACCATCTTTCAGAAGAGTGGTGCTTGTGCTTAGGTTGTGGGAGAGCTCAAGCTGTTTGTTTTTTCACACAGTGAACAGTAATGCTGTACTGAGTCAACTCTCAGCTTACTTGTACATCATATATGTTACAAACAATAATAAATGTTAAACTGAAGTTAAAAAAGATCAATAAGTTATCTCCAATGCTCAAATTAGTATTTCTTCTTGATTTTTTAAAGTTTATCATGTGACGTGCTTAAATATTTTAGGTAATTTTACTTGATTTATTCGTGGAATATTGTGTTAAAAATATGCTTTAAAGTACTTAAAAATATTTTGTGTAATACTGTTACCTTAATTTTTTAAAGTAAATAGCTGTGTCATTTTTTACAGTGCATGAAAATGACCCACCTTCACTTAACCCTTGAACCCTTTGGAATATGAGCACAGTTGTGGTATCATTTAAAAGAAGACACTTTGAGCTACGTTGAACATGTTTTAAAATTGTTATAAGTTAAAAAATAAAAAAGCTAGAGAGGCTGCACATTGAAATAAAAATATTTGTTGCATAACACATTTATATCATTAAAAAATATTAATGAAAAACATGTCAGAGGCGTGCAGGAATGCAATGATACCAAAGCCGCATAAAGATGTTATGTTTCAGGTTGAGGACGATAGTACAAAAATGAAGTTCCTACAAGGTGTTTTGTCAGACAAGTGCCTTTTCCAAAAACGGCCACTTGGAGCTCCAATTAACCGGGCAATCAGGATGATGGCAGTTTGCAAAAAACATTTTCTACATTGATGACAGTGCAGTTAGCCTCCAAACACAACCGTGACGGGCAATACACATTAGAACGCCACGAGACGCACCTGAACGTAATAACAGCAACAACGCCGAAGCGACGTCAGTCATGAGTAACAGGTGCGTCAGGGGTAGCTCACCTGTGAATGGTCCAGTGTGCAATAAAAAAATGGAAGACTATAATTAAAATGCCAGTAGGAGCAAAAAGGATGTCCCTAGTGCTCAGGGGATTTGTATGCACCGCAATACTTTTTTAAACAGTAGTATTGTTGCATATGCGCATTTAAGTTCATTTGAACACTTAGGCTACATCTGTCTTTTTGCAGTGTTTCTCTTCAAAACGAATCTGTGTTTTGAACGACTCAGACGAGATAATAATTCAGTGAGTCATTAATCAAGACACTTGCGTCATTTACTGGCCGTTTTATTTTCACATTTAAAGTAAGCCTAACATTTCCTTTAATAAACATTGAAGTTTGTTTAAATATAATTTGTCGCACATTTTATAGAGTTCCCACGTGAAAATAGTGTACTTTAGTATAAACATTACTAAAATTCCTTAACACTAGTGTTTTCGAGTCTTACAAACTTCAACTTCAAACTTTTTTAATTCAACAAAAAAAATCTTAGTCAACACAACGAGTTTGCAGCAAATTCATCGTGTAAACTAATATTTTTAAGTTGAATTAAATCAAAATTTTAAGGCAACCAGGTAACTTCTTTTTTAAGTTTAACCAACAAAAAGCGACAAATATTTTTTACAGTAAAATAAACAACAGAATTTGCTACAATTTATCCAATTACTATAGTTAATACTACAAAATATTTTAGTGTACAGTATAATACAGTTTACTATAGTAAATACAAAATGTTTCATTTAGATTTCAATGACACAACATCGTAATACCACGTGATATCGCGGTACTTCAGCCGGTATAGTATCTTGTTGTTATTCAGTAGCCTATTTAAAGACACATGTCGGAGTTATTAAAATCTACTGGTATCCACATGATGATCAGGGTGAAAAGGCTATTTTAATATGAATCGGTGCACCTTTAAATGACAATTGGAAAATTGCTGCGTGTAAACACGCATTTCTGTGATTGGCTACAGTGCTGGCATCATCTTCCACTGATCCTCCCCCAGTCTCTCCCGCATCAGGACAATCACTCGCATCCCTAGAGCGCCAGCACGCCACAGCACATTGCTTCGGATCCAGACCACTCCAGCTCCAACAAGGCTTGAAGCTTTGACAATACAGTGATGGAGAGCTTGCTGGATAACCCCATGAAAGCCGTGCTTTATCTCAAAGAGCTGACCACCATTGTACAAAACCAGCAGAGTCTGATTCAAACCCAGAGGCAGCGGATCGACGAGCTCGAAAGGAAGGTTGAGGATCTCATCGGCGAGAATCGGCAGCTGAGAGATCCGCATCAATACCACCACCATCATCAGCACCACCACCACACAGCACCGCGTACCAGCAGCCCTCAGCCGGGCGCAAATCCACACCAGCATCAGGCGACTCACGGTCAACCCCAGCAGCAGCCGCCGCCGCAGCAGCAGCAACATCCGTCCAAACAGGCGCAGCATCCCCCGGCAGCACCAATACATCACCCGCAGCATTTGCAGCTTGTTCCTACATCCCCACCGTCTCTCAAGCCGGCTCAGTCTAGCCCGGAGTCGGCGGAGGACGAGAAGAGGAGTCCCTCTTGCAAGTCTTTGGTTCCGCAGACACCATCGACACTGTGCCGGTCCGTCGGGCTGGCGAGGAAACCCGAGTGAGTGAACATCATATTCGTGAGAAACAGACAGCCCACCACACAGTGTAGCCTCTGATCATGCGGCATTTGCATTTATTGAAAAAAAGAATTGAAGACATTAGTTACACTTTTAAAAATGTAAATAATGCGTTTGAAATGCATTCATACTGGCTTATAGTACACAATGTAACGGATTTATTCTATTCATAACTGTTATGTACACATTTATAATCAAGAATTCACAATTGAGTACACCTTCAGTAGATATTATTGTGATGCTTTAGTGCATTCTGTATAGCATAAGTACTGTATTATAGTGCATTAAAACAGTGGTTGCAGTAATTTTCATTGATTTATAATTATACATGCATATTAAATACACCTTTATGGAGCATTATTTCATAAAGAAGACTGAAATTTGAACAGAAATATTACTGCAACATATATTATAATTTACAACCAATCTCAACAGATTGAAAAACTGTTCAATATACTATTCAAATTACAATATCTTTATATAGGACATCAAAAACAATTTTAATCATTTAGTGTTTTTAATCTTTTAATCATCAATCATTCAAAACCCTTGTGAGCTCTTTTACTTTCACAGTATCTTATTTACAAGACTGCACAATATAAGAACGTACTATTCACATAAATCCAACTAGATTTATATACAGGTAGACTATATAATTGCATAATTTATTATGATTGCAATGTGGATTAGAATGTGGACGTTCGAAATTACCGAAGAACAAACAGAGCAAACTCTTATATTTGATTTGATTGCTTTCAACTGAGTTCTGCAGTGTAATGAATATTAATGAAATACAGACAATCAACTGGACATCAGTGTATAGGTTTTCTGGGCCCTTTAACACACTGACTGGGTTTCGCCAAGCCAGCAATTGGAAAACCAACTCAAGCTGATTGTCTCTGCAAATCCTCTTTAATATCAAAGGTTTATTTTAGGGCTTTTCCATGAAATCTGCTAAACAAATAATATCCGGCTTTTATCCTGCTTTGATGTTTTGGTGTCACCGGACTTGACTGGCGTGGCTCAAAAATCTGAAACAGAGAATTATTGTATTTATGAATGACGATGGGGAACAAAATAAAGTAAATACTGTAGATGAATATCAAAATCATATTTTTGGAACCATTTATTTATAACTTCTGATGCCCATAGATATAATGATTTTATGGATGTTTACAAAAGACATACAGTATGCTCTATCTTTGCCTTTGGTTAAACTCTATCTCTGGTTTGAGTTAGGCTCTATCTCTATCATAAATTAGATTCGATCTCTGGTTTGCGTTAGGCTATCTCTGATTAATTTAGGCTATATCTTCTTGAAGCTAACCCCTTAAGTAGGCAAATTTGCAAATAGCTGATGACATACAGAGTCACCACAGCTGGGAGCTAAAGGGGTACAGGTCAGATGAACCTGCGTGCCTTAGAATTAATGCTCAGACTAAGATTAATTACAGTCATAAATCACACTCCAAGGTTAAAAGGGAAGGATTAAATAAACCACCAGAATGTTGGGTAGAGTGGGGGTTTCCTTGAAATGGTCTTTTTCTGTCTGTGCATCATACATATAGTTTAATGTTTTTAGTTTTGAAAATGACACAAATGGGGTGAAATTGAATTTCAGATGTAATCCTTGTGCTTCTGATGTAATGATGCTTGAAATTTTAATAATAGAAACTGTAAGCATGTAAGGCTGGGTGGGACTAAATTGGGTGGGACTACAAATTATCTTTATATATTCTCTGGTTTGCATGCTGGAAACATTTGGGATGATGTAATTACACAAGTGAACAGAATATATAATACCTAAAATATATCTTTATAAAATATATATTATATATGTTTTATTTACATTTACGTAAATAAATTGTTGAACTTGCATGATAGGAAATAGTTGACTGTCAAAAAATGGCATTGTCAATATGGCCACCAAGTCAACTTTTCTTTCCCCGGGGGAGGTTCGAGCGTGAATCGACATCCGGGGCTTATGTCAGGGTAGTGAAACAAGCGGATACAATGAGTTTATTGTGAGTGGACACACGGGCAGATGCACTGTAAGATTCAATAGTCTTGAACTGGGAACAGCAGGCAGATGTCCACTGGTGAGAGTCGGCAGATCACAGATGAGCTGGCGGCCGGGAAATCCAGAGGCCGATGAGCCGGCAGCGGGTGACGCAGTGGTGGTGGAGAACAACTCCCAAGGGGTGCGAAGAAAACAAAGACTGGAACCTGGGCAAAAATTAAAGAACACGAGGGTTAAATGGTCCAACTAAACTGCAGAGTCTTAATTAAATCCAAGGGAAAAATATCCAATAGAAAAGGGTATCCACAAAAAGTCAAACACAAGACAAGACAAGACAATCCGTAATCAGGGCAAAAACTTGACTAGACAAGGAGAATAGGCCAAAGCCAGGTAAGGTCCAAACTAAAGCAAAGATCCCACAAAGATGGTGAGGGGTGGCAGTGACTAAATGGGAAAAACTAACAAGCACCAGGTGAAAACACTAAGTCTAATGAGGGAATGATAGCTGGCAGCTGGCAAGGCACACTAACATGCAGACAGTGAGCATGTGGATCTGTCGAACCATTCCCACGTGCTCGGGACATTCACACTCTACCAACAGACAGAACAAAACAGACGTGTTAACCCAACAGGCTTAGCCCAGAAACATCCATATACAGTATGTACAGTATTCTAGCACACATTTTGTGTCTAAAAATGCATTGAAAATGCCAGCCTGCCACGTTCTCATTTCTTTCAAAGCTCGGGAGCTTGTGCTGTTGTGGCGTCTGCCGTTGCTAAGCAACCATAAGTCAGAACCACCATAAAGGTTCTGACAAAGGATAAATGGATTTTCAGCACCGACGTGACCACATCGTTCTCTATTTAAGCGCTTACTGCACGTCTACATTTAAAATAACAAACTTGCGCACGCAAAAGGTGTCATTACGCAATATGTAAACAGCCTCTTAGTGATTCGTACAGGGCATGGTAATAAAAATATTTGTGGCTTTACTCAAACATTCGGGGCTTCAGTCCTCTTAGGCCACCGCTAGCTCCGCCCCTGACCCTAATAGCACAGAATGTATCATTTTTGCGACTGGAGGCTGCGTATTCAAAACAAAAACAAATGATAGCTTGATGGCACTGCGAAGAACCATTGAACAAAACGCAAAGAGAAGGGACGTTTCACTGGATACAATTACGAATTTCCATTGATTAATACGTTGCTGGAAACATTTGCGACGATGTAATTACACAAGTGAACAAAATATATAATAATGAAAATGCATAATGCTAGTGTTTTTTGGGATATTTTAAAGGGACTGAATCTGGTGTAATTGGTGAGTAAAAAGACACGTAGGCGCTCTAGACATAGATTCATGATTTAAATATTAATTTGCTTTTGAACTTAAACACAAAATGAAGTCTACAGTGCATACATGTAGGCCAATATTTTCAGCAAAGCTGCCTGATGTATTTCTCAGCTGATGTCACAGGACACGATTCACACACACTCAGGTTTGCCCGCCATCTGTTGTATTTGGCATCCGTGCTTGCTGAAACATCCAAACCAGAGAATGACTCAAGTGCCAGGAGTAATATATTGTTAAGCGGTATTTCAAAAATATGCCATCTCTGTGGATATAATACATTTGATTGATATCCAAGCATGTGTTGTCTTATAAAAGCATCACACATATTTCATGTATGCGTCTGCCTTTTGCAATGACACTGTTGAAGGAGTTGTTATTGAACTGGTAATACGAGAAACTGTTTGGACAGACATTGAATGCAGTATTTTATCAAGCTCAGAATATATATATAAGAAGAATTTAATTTTAGTGATTTTATATCACTATATCAACTAAACTCGTGCTATTGGCTAAGAACTATAAGGTAATTTTGTCTGTCCTAGTTGAGTCACTCAGACAAACACACTGCAATTCCCTTTACTGCCTCTAGTGTCGCCAAAATACATACTTTCAGATTTAAGTCCATATAGGTTGAAAAGGCAGGTTATTACATTATCTTACAGTTTTATCTTGGCATCAGAAGCTCCAAATGCTGCATTTGAAGCTGCAGGACAGCTTCCCTTCTTTCTATAATGACAAAAGTCCACTTTATAGTGTGCCTCAAATTAATGGCTATGTAGAGATGTGGGAGAGGTGAAGGATTTCTGGCTAAAATGTTCTTGATCATTGATTTGATGGGATGAAGGGGAATTTGGTTTGGTTAGGTTTATGCGCCTACTTTAATTATCAGCACAGTAATTTGGTCCCACAGAATTTCATGTAAAAAAATATGGATTCAATATTTGTAAATGTATACAGTACAATGTACATTTATAAATTTCAACCTCCTTGATAGTTGATTTTATTCTGTGGCTTTCGCCTCCCTTTGTGTCATTTCTTTCCATTCTAATAACGGTCTGATTATGTGTGCCTGTTTTTATGGAGTGGGCGCTTAAGGGGCCAAGTCGCTGTTGGGCGGCCCTTCGGCAGCCTCAGGTGTGGCCATAACACTACTGACTCTAACCTCAATTAGAACACACAGGTGTTTGCCCATGTGATCTCAGCCTTTTAAACATACACATTCATGTTAACATCTATAAACATGAGCACACGCACTTACTCTCATCACATATGCCACCTGGAAAACCCCAACTCCCTGTCTGCTCCTTGGCGTAGTCTTGGCTCCCAACCCCTCCATATTTATCTGCAGCTGAGCAGCTGCAGGCTTTCAATGTGTGCCAGGGCCTGTGAGTCTAGACGGAAACGTGGAAATGTTTGAAGAGCACTAGCATATATTAGGAAAGACAGCTGAAGTCAAACTTGTCACGGAAAAAGTGGTTCTAGGTAGGGAAAATTGGCTTTGCCAAGCCCTTTAAACCTAATGGTCTCAAATCAGAAATGCCAACATCAGGGCTTGGGGTCAAGAACAGGAAGGCACCAAGTAAATTTGTTTTGGTATATTTTAGCTATATTGAAACAAAATATACACTACGAAAACTGGTTACATCAGTCAAATGGCAAAATATTTAACTTTGAATCGAAATGGTTATGTTCAGCACTCAACATTAAATCAGGTATTTATCAGTGCATTTACCATGTAAAGTTATTTTTTTGATTAAACATTTTTATGGATTGCTTTTATTAAAATCAACATACATTGGAAACTTATAAAACCTAAGTTAAAAACAAACTTTTGAAACACCTGCTGTGAAGGGTAGAAAGCATGCAGTTGACATGACAGACACCCCACTTCTGTTTTGGACAACATAATTTTCCATACTTACTCAAATTAAACGCATACAGTATTTGTGAATTCGCTGTCATAAATGTGAGAGATGCTGCTTTCCTCTGAAAGTTTATCTGCTGGTGTCACTGTTGGACAGTGTTCATTTAGAATGATGGCTGTTTTAGACACAATTTGATTTCATATTTAGATATTTTTTGATAGCTTTTATACCGTTTGCCTTTTTTACGTCAGTTTAGTCTCTCTCTCTATTCATCCTTCTCTCAGCAGATGCTTTTACATTAACTACATGACGCAGGCATTTATGGGTAATGTGCTGAAGTGCAGTGAGGTTTTGTGTATATATTATGGTAGATTTATACATCGTATGTGGTGGTATTCAAATTTTAGTTGTAAATTCTAAGTTATAGAGACACGTTCAAAACTATTATACAATTGTTAATACAGCCTACTGTAAAACCCGACAAGTTACGGTAACTCAAACTGTTTGAGGAAACAGATTGCCTTAAACCATTTAAAGGCGCAGGTCTTGAAAATCAGCGACCACTAGCTTTGTATTATAGTTTTTCAACGAATCTCTGAGTCATTTGCCCACCCCTCCCTTTCGAATTAAGACGGTGGCCGCAACAGTAAAAAAAGATGTCGTCTACTGAGACATGGGAGGCAAATCCTGCCAAATTTAAATAAATAAATTAAACGATGAAAATGAAAATGAAAACCAGATTAGCAATTTCATTATACACAACTGCGTGCACAATATGTGCCAAAATGAAAAATAAAATGAAATTATTTTATTTTCATTTTCATTTTTACACTGACAATGCGTTGTCCCTGTCAAATTGAAAAAGAAAATACAATTGGTGATTTGACATTTCATTTTCACTAAAATCTCGAGGCAAGACTGCCAATTTGAAAATGAAAAGGCAAATGTGAAAAATAAATTGTAAAAACATTTTTTACAAAGGTTTTATTAATGTTCACGCAATAATACTGACACAATTCAAATTAAAATGTAAACTTTGATTTTCATTTTATTTTATTTTCTCTTCTCTTTTATTTCATTTTCGTTTTCGTTTTCTTTTTCTTGTTCACAGTCATGCAAATTACATGTTAATTAGTGGGTGTGGACGAGCGTCTGCTAAAATGAAAATAAAACGAAAAACGAAAACGAAAATGAAATAAAAGAGAAGAGAAAATAAAATAAAATGAAAATCAAAGTTTACATTTTAATTTGAATTGTGTCAGTATTATTGCGTGAACATTAATAAAACCTTTGTAAAAAATGTTTTTACAATTTATTTTTCACATTTGCCTTTCATTTTCAAATTGGCAGTCTTGCCTCAAGATTTTAGTGAAAATGAAATGTCAAATCACCAATTGTATTTTCTTTTTCAATTTGACAGGGACAACGCATTGTCAGTGTAAAAATGAAAATGAAAATAAAATTATTTTATTTTATTTTTCATTTTGGCACATATTGTGCACGCAGTTGTGTATAATGAAATTGCTAATCTGGTTTTCATTTTCATTTTCATCGTTTAATTTATTTATTTAAATTTGGCAGGATTTGCCTCCCATACTGAGACAGCGGATAGTAGTGATACAAGCAGGTAAGGCAATATATTAACATAATTAATCATTTAACATGTATTCTATTGCGAAAGTTACTGTTACAATTCTATAATTAGATATATTTCTTGCGTGCTATCTAGTACAAGCTGAGAGTAGTGAAGTAACTAAAGTTAGCTAATCATAAATAGCAACGCTGTTCAAAGCGTTTGATCTGACAACGACATAGGCAGTTAGGTGTAAGTTAGTAGACGTTTGTCTCCCCCTTTGTAAAGTCAGGAACAACCGGAGTACGTACCGCAGGGACGGAAAAACATTATTATTCGGAGGTTATATGGCCATTTGTATAAAATGCTAACGTTACCGTTTCAACAAAACAGTTGTTTGGTAAACATTGAAAAAGTGGAAACATTGAAAATGTTGAATTATATTACCAGTCTAGCAGAAAACAGGCAACTTCGTCGTCGCCTTGAAAACATTTGTCTTTCAACAGTGCCTTCCAGGTCCGTGTATCATCTGATCATTTGATTATTCCATTCAATATAACAGACGGAAAAAGAAAAAAAACAGTCGATATTTCGTTTTTCTGTATGCACAAAAATAAAAAAACGATGTTTTTCTTATTTCAGCTTGAAACGGGAAATCCAATAAATAAATAAACCAAAACGAAATAACGACCCTAAGTTTTCAAGAAGACAAGAAGACCCTAAGAAGACCCTAAGAAGACAAATTTTTGGGTGATTTTGCACGGATTTCTGCGCGCGCAGGCGCACTGTGTGAGCGCGGCAGCGCGCATAGAGCTCTTCACGAATCTCGCGATCGATCAGTTATCATTTACAATGGCTTCACTCGAGCTGTACATGTTTCATATTCATCAAATGTTTATTAATAATATGACATATCACGAGATGTGTCGTTTTTCCGTTTTTCTGTATGCACAAAAAATAAAAAAACGATGTTTTTCTTCTTATTTCAGCTTTAAAAGGGAAATCCAATAAATAAATAAACCAAAACGAAATAACGACCCTAATTATAGTTTTTTCATTTTTGGGTGATTTCCCAGGGTCTTCCGCGCGCGCGCGCGCGCTTTGCGCATGCGCAATGTACAGCGGCTTACCGGGATCAAGTGCATGCGAACTTGCGAAGCTCGAAATAGAAATGAATGCATTTGCATATGCTTTGTTTGTACTTTTCACTCGCACTAAAAGAGTCACACTGAGAGAGGAGGCCATGACTGTGGAAAATATTTCAAAAATATATATTGAACAATGCCTAACGTTCACATACAATACTTTCCAGAGCTTACAGTCGAAGTTTGTTAGCATTATTGCTTTTAATATGTGACATTTAAGTGAACAGTTAAGTAGCCACAGCTCGTTGGCAGCAGCAAAGGTGTAAATCCATAAATTACTTTTGTAATTTAGAAGTTATGGGATGCGAACAGCCCCCGTAACCTCACTCAACCGAGTTCATTAGGTTCCCCCAGATAGAACTACTGTCCTGCTATAGAGTAATTCATAAAAGATGTTCAGTTTCTGTTGAAACTGTGTGGTTTTTGTGTAGGCTAGTCATTTGCACTATTACATTACATCAGTTTTAGATAAATTAACCAAGTAAACTGCCAAATGGTTGTAGTCATGTGCCTATGTCTATGTAGGGAATAATTTCCATTATGGAGATTTTTTTTGCATTAGGCTACTGTTTTTAGGTAACATGCCAGAGCCTGTACCTCACGGAGGGACCATAATAATGTTGCAGTGTTCCCCAGAGAGCATGGCCTCTTTTCAGACATCCCGTGATATGTCATATTATTAATAAACATTTGATGAATATGAAACATGTACAGCACATGTACAGCCCATTTCGAGCTTCGCAAGTTCGCATGCACTTGATCCCGGTAAGCCGCTGTACATTGCGCATGCGCAAAGCGTGCGCGCCCGCGCGGAAGACCCTGGGAAATCACCCAAAAATGAAAAAACTATAATTAGGATCGTTATTTCGTTTTGGTTTATTTATTTATTGGATTTCCCTTTTAAAGCTGAAATAAGAAGAAAAACATCGTTTTTTTATTTTTTGTGCATACAGAAAAACGGAAAAACGACACATCTCGTGATATGTCATATTATTAATAAACATTTGATGAATATGAAACATGTACAGCTCGAGTGAAGCCATTGTAAATGATAACTGATCGATCGCGAGATTCGTGAAGAGCTCTAGGCGCGCTGCCGCGCTCACACAGTGCGCCTGCGCGAGCAGAAATCCGTGCAAAATCACCCAAAAATGAGAAAAACTTAGGGTCGTTATTTCGTTTTGGTTTATTTATTTATTGGATTTTCCGTTTCAAGCTGAAATAAGAAAAACATCGTTTTTTTATTTTTGTGCATACAGAAAAACGAAATATCGACTGTTTTTTTTCTTTTTCCGTATGTTATATTGAATGGAATAATCAAATGATCAGATGATAAACGGACCCTTCCATCTGGTAATAGATACACCAATGTTTATCCTGGATTTCTGCCGCCGTTTGTCTCTAATTCGTCTGGCAGCATCACGTTTGCGCTTCTTTGACGACGGAGATTCACGCTCTGTCGGCTCTTGTGCACAATACGCATGGTCCTCCATTTTATCAAAACTTCTAAGACAGAACAATCAATTGCTTCAGCTAGACGACGACTACTCCTCCTCCTCTCCTTACTACGACTTACTACTTTGTGCGTCTTCAACTCAGTGATGACGCAAGCTGCGTCTAAAAACACACACGAAGACCAACATATACGAAACGCGCTCTGTAGAGCTGTTTGTCCGTTAGAGCTTACTGTACAAAACATGGCTGCGCAACATAACAAATTCGATGTAGATAGGCCCGCTCCCTATGTAGATACAACTGGTTTATTCTAAGGTAATAAAAACATAACTTTTCATTACGTAAGGTTTTTATACACATCTAAAGACACAGTTTTGTATGTTATATTGCATTTCTGTTAATAGATCATACAAAACATCCCGCACTGTACCTTTAAGTCTTAAAACTAATAAATATAAGTATTTTAAACTTAAATGCTTTAAGGCAATCGGTTTCCTCAAACGGTTTGAGTTACCGTAACTTGTCGGGTTTGTGAGCTTTCAGAGTTGTTTAATATCATCATCATCATTATTGATAATAATCATAATTGATAATAAAAAAATCATTAAATGTAAGTGTTACATAAATGTGATATGTTTGTTTCAATGCTGTTTATGAACAGTGTTGCCACAGTTACTTTGAAAAAGTAATCTGATTACTGATTACGCCTTTAAAAAGTAACATAGTTACTTTACAGATTACTTTATTTTAAAAGTAACTAAATTAGATTACAAGTTACTTTATCAGTTTCATTCAGCGGCTGCCGACAACACCCCCGTCGCCTCAACATAAAAATGACAACCGGTTTTGCCAACACTCACTTTGTTGGAAGTGTATTTTTAACAGTAATGTCAGCAATGTATCTCCTGACATTTTAAGTTGAACTTAAAAACTATTTCCTGTTCTGTGAGGCAGCTCAGCATTGACAGTAGTAGGGATCTTGTTTATTATGGCACGAAACGAGGGTGAGTCAACCGTGTGTAAGGGCAGAATTTCCTCTACAACATACTGCCCGACCAACTTCTTCAACTCTCCCCCACTTACTGGTTTTGCACCGAAGTCCAGCTTTTGTTGTTTGGGTGGTGGGGGACCTCCTGCTCTCTGCTTCGCACCACCTGGTGGGACTTGCTCTGTAAGTTTGACTGTGCAGTGCTGCGACTCCAAATGTTTCTTCAAATTTGACGTAGTGTTTTTGTAGCTAGATAGCACTTTGTCGCCAGAGTGTACAACGAACCTTAATATTGCCATCTTTAGCTGACACAAACTCAAAATAGTGACTGTATTTCAAGCTAGAAAACGCACATCTCTCTCCTCCCTCCATTGTTGTTTACGTTTGTGTCGCTGAGTGGTAGGGGCTATTCCACGTGAATTGTCCTCATGCTGAAAACGTGACTTGTCGCATACGTGACTTCACTCCCTGAGATGCAAGAAGAAAGCAAAATATATATATTCTTACTAAGGAAAAGTGACTTGGATAAGTAATTTTAATCTGATTACTGGTTTGGAAATAGTAACGCGTTAGATTACTCGTTACTGAAAAAAGTGGTCAGATTAGAGTAACGCGTTACTAAGTAACGCGTTACCGGCATCACTGTTTATGAATTTGTTTATTTTGACTGTATGGGAGAGTTGCATTTCTGTGTTTATATTTCTTTTTTTAATTGTTATTATTGAGTTTAACATATACAAACATCACTTATGACCATACAACCAACAAGACATACAGGAAAACAGCAAAAAATAATTAAGTAGAAAAAATAGATACAAATATACATAAATAAACAAAACAAATAAATACATACATAAACATTTATAAAATAATCATAATGCTAATAAGAAACTAAAATACAACAGCAAAAAATAACATTGACCAAAATCAAATGTTCTACATTAACAGTATCTTAAAACCAGCATCTTATGTCAGCGGCATCTTTTTGTATTTCTTGTGCATTTTGATGCAGTTTGTGAAATACAGAATTTGTTGTTTTTGGTATGAGTATAGAGCACTGCTGCATAATGTTATGTTTTAGGAATAATCTGCACAAATAGCTCAACTTAATAATAACCCATAAGACAAGTAAATGCCTTGACAAAAAGAGATTTGCATTACATATGATAATCAATTTTCAACCTTATATTTATTAACCATGGTGTTTTATGCTATCGTTGTTGTTTCATAAAGCCAGTAATTTTACTATGATTGGGAGGTAACCCATGCAAAATCACTCTGAAATCACGGTAATGCACTGTCTCCCTCACTGTGTCTCCAAGCAGCAGGTTTCCTGCAGGTTTTTCTCAGTGTGGATGCCAGACACGTTGCTCTGGTTATGACAGGGTGACTGACTTTGGCTTTTTGCGTGGCAGAAACCCAAATCATGAATATCACATTTTCTATTGAGTGCTTTTAGATTGCTTCATTTTTCTTTTCCCCCTTTTCCATGTCTGTGCAGTCTGCACCAGCGACATCTGCAAAACCCTTGCACATCATTAGTCAGGACTGTACGTGCTTAGAGACTGGGATGTGGTGGGGAGGGTGTGAAAAGGTGATTTTCAAACATTTGCAGCGCCCTCTGGAAAAAAAGGCAGTGAAAGATCGCGGTTGTGAAAGGGTCTAAACAGCAGTATGATCATACAATTGTTTTTACATAGTAAATGTAGAAAATAGACAATGTAAAACTACTTTACATTTTACAGTTTAGATAAAAACATTTTATGACGAAAAGAATAACAATGACTATGAATGTAAATACGCTTTGCATAGCACTGGAGCGGCATAGATATTGCCAAGCTGAAGTAAACCGGACTGCTGGTGCTTAGTGAAAAAGAAGCAGATTTTTGTATTTTATTACTTAACCGTGCCCCAAAATGCTGAAAATGTTTAGTGAATTTACCCCAGAGGGATATCCAAAGGGAAAGCAAAAGTGTTTAGGGTTTGGTGGAACAAAACTTATGGGTCCATCTAATACAGCGCCCCCAGGATATTAATATATCAGTAAGAAAACTAATTTCCCAATGTAATGAAAATAATAAACTTGATTTAACATAACATATTTAACATAAAAGTCAAAAGTGTCCAGCATTTCACACTTTGTTGTTTCGGTTGACCTTTTGATATTTGCAGTAAACTCTCAATGCATTTATAACACAACGTAGCACTACCTGTACTACAAAATAGCAGTACATAGTGCAGAAGTATAGGACAGACACATTGTCTTGTATCATCCAATAGTCTTATGAAATGGGTTCAGTGTTCTCAGTCAATTTGATGCACTATGCCCTCAGCAGGGCCGGATTAAGAACACATTGGGCCCTGGGGCTTTAGCAAACCCAAATGTCCCCTTCATTTTATTGCCATGCCACAGTGTCTTATGTGTTTATTAAATATTAATATTATTATTATTTTATCTAATTTTCTACTATTTAAATTTCATTTTATATTTATTTATTATATTTCATTTTCTCATAATTTTATCTAATTTTCTATTACTGTAATTAAATTTTACATTTAATACTTATTTTTAATTTCTATTTTATATAAGCACAAGTTTGCATACTAAACTTTCTAGACTATTAAAAAAACATTAACATTAACTCCAGATATGAACTTCAAACAAAGTTGTTTTCCGAAAAGCATTTGCAATCATACTTCCTCAATGAGTATTTTAATACTTTAAATAGAGTCTTACCATTAAAATGTCTTCTTTTGAACTTTAGCTGAGCAGAAAACCCTAATGACATTGTTAAAATCCATGCAAACTGTAAAGTGATTTTGATTGGACAGTGAATTATATTAGTCAGGAACATTTTCCAATAGTTGTTGGAAGAATTGTTATTTTATTGTTATTTTATAATTAACCACGTATGAATTGACAATCAATGATGTATGGACAGCTCCCATTTCCTCCAGCCAATCAAGGGCCCCCTTCTTCCGCAGGCCCTGGGGCTTCAGCCCCACCTAACCCTTATGTCAATCTGGCCCTGGCCCTCAGGTATTTGTAGAAGGTCATGCGTGTTCTGAGGTGTGATTGGAAATATTCATAAAGCAGTTTTTGTATGTGGTTTCAGATTTAAATATTGCAGATTTATATTATTTCAACACATCCTCACTCCCGACACGTCACATATTTACGCTCGGTCAGCGCCCTTCGGCTTCACTTTTGAATGGCACAGGTTGATTATTTCCATAGCCTGCGGGAACAGCAAAATAACAACTTCATTATTGGACATGCAAATAATTAGTTTCAATTAAATTACACAGAAACGCACCTTGGTTCACTTAACAGCAAAGGGAATTATCTTAATTTTTGACAAAAATGAGTAAAAGCTCACTGCAGGTTTCAAGAATGGTTCTTGGGTGTTTTAGTGTTGTAAAGGAACTGCTAATGTTTTAGTGGCTCACTTACCGGATCATTCCCTCCTTCAGTGTAAGTCTACTGTAATAGCAGACCTCTTGCTAACAAGCCACACAATTTAAGATGATAATTTAAAGAATCTAAAGTTGCATTTGATAACTTCACTCAAAAATATGAATCTTTTTGTTTTAATGCACACAAGGCACATGAGGACAATAATGATGTTAGCCTCTGCATGTTTTTAAGCATACAAAAAGCATTTTATTTTCTTTGTATTTATTTCCTTTTTCTTGTTTTTCACAAGATCACAGTTAGTTTTCTTTTCTAAATTTTAAATGTCACAAGAAAATTAAGTATATACAGTATCTGGAGAAAAACAAGAATTTGAGGGCTTTGATGGAGAGTGACTTGCTTATTTGCCATTAGGGCTGCAACTAACGATTATTTTGATAATTGATTAGCTGGGCAATTATTTTTTCGATTAATCGATTAATCGGATAAAAATGTAATTACATCTTTTGCTTTTAATAAGTAAATCAGATATGGGAAAAGTATACAACACTGAACTCAGTAGCCTTCTCCCAAAATGTTGTGAATGTCTCCATAATTAATACACCTGGTGAGTTGATTCAGGTGTGTCATATTAGAAGCAACTGACAATAGTCTCTCCCAAACGTGGGAGCGAGGGGAGGGTCGGCCAAGGAAATCATTTATTTGTGCCATGAAAAGTGAGATATTTGTCATTCAAATGTAGTGACATACAGTAAAAAGTAAACAGAAAAAGTAATACTTAAGTACACTTTTTGAGTATTTGTACTTAAGTACAGTTCTCAAGTAAATGTACTTCGTTACCCACCTCTGAACTAAACAAACCACTAAATCAGGGTATTTAGCCAATTATGTACTTTGCAAAGTGCAAACGCCACAAATTGGATTTTACTAATATAATCTTTAATTTTGTCATTTTAAACACCTCTCCCTTTTAAACTTGAAGAGATGCATGCAAAACACGTCTGACTTTAAAACTGCGCACCTCGCGCTGAACGGAGAGACGCATGCACCGAGAGACACGTCTGACTTTAAAACAGCACAACTTGTGCCGCACGGAGAGACGCATCCACTGAGAGACACGTGTGACTTTAAAACTGCGTACCTCGCGCTGCACGGAGAGACACGTCTGACTTTAAAACAGCACAACTTGTGCCGCACGGAGAGACGCATCCACGGAGAGACACGTGTGACTTTTAAACTGCGCATCTCGCGCAGCACGGAGAGACACGTATGACTTTTAAACTGCGCATCTCCGGCTGCACGGAGAGACAAGAGTGACTTTAAAACTGCGCACCTCGCGCAGCACGGAGAGAGACGTGTGACTTTTAAACTGCGCACCTCGCGCTGCACGAAGAGACGCATCCACGGAGAACCACATCTGACTTTAAAACTGCCCACCTCGCGCTGCACGAAGAGACGCATCCACGGAGAGACACGTCTGACTTTAAAACTGCCCACCTCGCGCTGCACGAAGAGACACATCTAAAACGGTAATTTTAAAAGGGAAGAAGATGCGCTTGATTTATAACTGCGCAGCTCGCAGGTGACGTCACAGACCAACTAATCCATAATGAAATTCGTTGACAACGAATTTCATTATCAAACGATTAATCACGATTAATCGCACACAGAATAAAAGTTTGTGTTTACATAATATATGTCACATACACATATTAAAAAATATAAATATAATATATATATTATAAAAATATTATATAATATAAATTATTGGTCAATATAAATAAATACATGTAAATATTTCCTAAATATGTATGGGTCAAAGACGAAAAAGGGTTTAAGCATGAAAACAATAAGTGTTTAAATTGTTGTTATTCCATTCAAAAAAAGAAAAAAGACAAAGTTTTCTGTTCAATTTAATTCAATTTTTCTGAGCAAAAAAGTGAAAGTGACCTATTAGTCAGATATGGTGACCCATACCCGAAATGTGACGTCTGCATTTAACCCATCCAGAGAGTAGTGAACACACGCACAGCAAGTGGTGAACACACGTACACCCGGAGCAGTGGGCAGCTATCACTGCAGCGCCCGGGGAGCAAGTAGGGGTAAGGTGCCTTGTTCAAGGGCACCTCAGTCATTACCCGCTGGCCCTGGGAATCGAACCAGCAACCTTCTGGTCACGAGTCCGACTCTCTAACCATTAGGCCACAACTGCCGATAATATTTACAACAAAAATCTACTTATGACACACTCAAATGCTAATTTTACATTTTGTTAAATTTGCCACTATCCTAGGTTTTGCCCATTTGTCAATAAGAATTTTTTACTCATTTAAAGCACAATAAAATGTAATATGCTCCCTTATTCTATTATATATTTTAATATGTACAAGTCAGAACAAGCATGTTGTGTGAATTTGTACATAAATACTGTGTTACACTGAATGACATTGTAACATTATTTCAACCAAATTTTGACACTTTATTCCCCAAAAACTTAGTTGAAACCATAAAGTTTACTTACATTAAATGTGCTTTCTATGGACATAAAATCACTTTTGTAAATTTCTTTGTGTTCAATGTGTTTATAAATACAAAACATATATTGTGTAAACACAAACCTTTATTCTGGATGCGATTAATCGCGATTAATCATTTGACAGTCCAGTAAACCTGTTATGTGCAATGTCACATTTTTGTTGTAAACCACATATTATTTAATGTTTCTTTTTTAGTTTTGGGGTAACATTGAACATGTTCTTGCAAGGTTTCATGAGATTCTCCCTTGTAGAATAAAAATTCGATTTTTGGTAAAACCTTTTAATAGGCCAAAACGTCTCGCTCTGAGAGCAGCTGAAGCAGTGGATTGCATGGACATTTGGTGCAGTGCAGTTGTGCAGCGCTAATCGCCCTCAGCACTATGACCTTACGAAACTCTTTTTCTTACATCATCAGCGTGGTGATGAATCAGGATTGAGACAGCAATGGTGCATATCTGGACATGCCCTTCCTGTAAAACCGCAAAAATAATTTTCTCCATGCAATGTTTTAATGAAACCAGCCGGCTTTTAAACAAAAATGACCACAGCCCTCAAACAGTTTTGGCTATAATGTGTTGATTCATTGTCAATGCCTTTCTGTTTGGTTTGTCTAACATCATCTTTATTCTCTTGCCTGACAGCTAAATTTTGTTCCCCCAGAGAAGCCTGAATGTTCATAATCACCCAATAATCTGAAGTCTTGCTGCTGTTATCGGAAAAAATTGAGAAAACACAAATTTAATGAGCTGTGTGCATCCCGCATGACAGAAGGGTGAACCAGCGGCATCAATAGGACACCCACACATCCAGAGCTGTAACTTCATAATTTTGTGTGTGCCGATATTGCAAGTGGTTGGTCCCAGTGTGTGTTTATGTTGTGGTACTGTTTAGAGATTTTTCCATTGATTTTCCAAGTACAGTATATCATTGTGGATATGCATGCTTGTTGAGTAACTTGTTCAACCCAATTAATTGTATTCCTTTTTAAATAGCATGTTTAAATTTGCATTCAAAATCTTCAAATATTATTTTAGTGTTAGGCAGGGAAGAGCATTAGGACGAACGAAAAAACAAACATAAAGTGTTTATGGGTCAGCTAAGAGAACAGACAGTTCTAAGAGAACAGTTACCAAACCATCCTTAGAAATCGTGTAAGTCATGACACAGTGGTGTAAAAGCACAAACTTTTCAGTTTGCTACTTAAACTCCCTTCGGCTTTTGAATTCTTCAAATATTAATGTCCTCACTTTTTTTGTACTGTTTCGGTTATGGATGGAGGACCGTTGAAGCCTTGCTGCTGATGTAAAACCTTTCAAAAAGGCTTAGGACATTAATTCAGAATGAGTGTGTGTGTACGTATGTGTGTGTATGCTTGTAAATGGGAGATGGGGCTAAGACTTTTTTCAAAAGCTGATCCCCACAGGACTATCCAGATGCTATTCATCTCTATTTTTATCGATTAATCCACCTTATGGACTGGGTAACATGCTTAATGCATCACATTCTGTTCGACTGTGCAAATTCAGTTCGGAATATATGAGTCACTGCAGATGGTAGGCCTAGTTTAAAAATGCTTTCACACTTGAGCTTTTGGTGTGGGTTAGAGTTTGACGTCACAGTTTAGTTGGTTTCAAAGCTGTGTTATGGACTCTGGTTCAGTTCTGCTTGAAAACAAGGTCATGTGGATTGGTATGAAAGCAAACTCACTTAACTTGGAGACGTGAACTGCTATTGTTGATTATTTGTTTATGATAGAATAAAAAATGTTGTAAAAAGCACAATCACTAACAGTCAAAATGCCATTGTTTATATGAACTTTTTACACGGTCCCTTAACCACCATTTTCATAATATTTTTTATTATAAATAAATTATTAATTTATAAATTATAAATTAATATAAATTATCACAAAATTTGCTTTTATATTTATGCATTTGGCAGACGCTTTGGATAAGTGACTTTCATTTTAGGTATACTTTTTATCATTAGTGTGTTCCCTGAGATCAAACTCAGGGGGGTCTTTTTTGCACTCTCAAAATGGTTAACAAAACATTGCATTATCTATTCTGTTCACACAGCGAAGTAAACTAATTGCTGAGCAAGTAAAAAAAAGCATTTTGGAGAAGATTGACACAAGCCAGGCTGATATCAGAAGCTGTGAGCAGATTAAGCCACCAAACAAACTGCATTGACCTGCGAGAGATTTATACGTTTGTTCCATGAGGAATTAGAGGCTTAACCTTGCAAGGTGGGGTGGAACGCTCTGATTAGAGATCAGATGTTATGCTCTGTCTGTGTGTTTTATCTCTGTCTAATCTGGAATACTAATTCCTGCCTACGTACTGATGCATGTCTTTGTCATATCATATTTAGATCGCATCATAAAAAAGAACAAAAAGCATTAAAGCCCTTCATAAAGGACAAATAGGCAACATTTCGTTCATGACCTTTTAATTTTTTTGCACTGAATTCCTTACACATCAAATATCACAAAATACCTGTGACTGAGCTTTAAATGGTCAGTTGTAATATTTAAAGGGATCATTCACCCAAAAATGATAATTCTGTCATCATTTACTCCCCCTCAGGTTGTTCCAAATCTGTATAAATGACTTTGTTCTGTTGAACAGAAAGGAAGATATTTGGAAGAACATCAGTAACATCGGGGCAGTCGTGGCCTAATGGTTAGAGGGCCGGCGGGTAACGACTGAGGTGCCCTTGAGCAAGGCACCAACCCCTACCTGCTCCCCGGGCGCTGCAGTGATAGCTGCCCACTGCTCCGGGTGTACGTGTGTTCATCACTTGCTGTGCGTGTGTTCACTACTCTCTGGATGGGTTAAATGCAGAGGTCACATTTCGGGTATAGGTCACCATATGTGACTAATAGGTCACTTTCACTTTCACTAACCAAACATATCTCATCCCCTATTACAGCCATAGAACAGTGTAAAAAACAACTAGTAAGATTTACTTAATTTTTTTGTGTAAATTTGTGCAAAATTTGAAAAACAAATAAGTAAAATTTACTTAAAAAACAGTTTAAAAAACTTTCAAAAAATGTAAGTACAATTTACAAAAAAACTGTGCAAAACTTGCTCAAATTTACACATAAATTAAGTAAATCCTATAGTTGTTTTTTACAGTGTATGGAAAAATAAATACTATGGGAGTCAATGTGGATGAGATCTGTTTGGTTACTGACTTTCTTCCAAATATCTTCCTTTGTGTATAGCAGAACAAAGAAATGTATACAGATTTGTTCCAATCTTTTCAAATCCTTTGATGGTCAATGTATTAACATATTGGTTAGGTCACAGATGTAATTCATATCAGTTTGATGCATAATTTTTTGACTATAGTCTTAAAATTTGTTGGACCACTTTCATTATAAAATACTATTATGATTCATTTTCTGCTCTTACTGTTAAACAAACATTTTTTTGTCCCGTTAAAAGTCTATTGACTTTTAAGTTACGTAACCATGGGTGACTGGAAAAGGCTGCTTTCCGCTTAACCTAGTCTGTATTTCTTCAAATATTTTTAGACCCCTGCCATCAACACGCACACACACAAACAAATGGTCTCACTCGCCAGGCTAAATCCTCTGTAAAATGGGGATTAAACAAACTCTTAGACAGATTTGGAGGAAGTTTGTACATGTGTATGTGTGGTTTTGAGTGAGTCCACCAAAGCTAGTATTAACCCTTCTAAATTATTATAGGAATTTCTACCTTATCTTCAGCTAGGAAATTCTTTCTCTCTAATGTGAATACCTTTTAGACAATCACTTAGCTAGCGTCTATATTGACTATAATTTCAATTAGGACTGTCACAATATCCAATTCTCACTACACAATTATTGTGGCCCAAAAATCACGATAACGCTATATAATCTCAATATTTATCCAAATGTTTATAAAAAATAAATAAATGATGCCATCAGTGAAATTCATTTATTTAGTTATTTGGTCAATGAATCACCCTTAAAATAAAAATGTATGAAGGCAGAGAGAGAGAGTTTGTAACCATTGTAACGGTTATGGCGAAATTTTTAATGGGTGCTGAATATTTACAATATTACGATATGTGTAGAATTAACACCATTTCGATAATTGCATTTTTTAATATCCCGTTTATTGTCAATACCGATATTGTGACACCCCTAATTTCAATCATATCTATTTGATATATCTACAATCATATAAAATATGAATTCATAATGTTTTACTATATTGGATTTTTTTGAGGCAGTTGTCAAATGCAGATGCACATGTATGATTAAATATACTCCAATAATGTAGTAGTTTTCTTTCCATTGTTTTATAAAAACAATCCACACGCTTGGTACAGTGATTTTAAAGTTTTGCATTTGGCAGACTGTAACGAGGAAGGCGGGACGAGAGCCGTGAGGGAACGGTGCGAGGCCGGTGATGCGAGTGATAATGAGTGTCAGCTGCGCGTTGCACTGGTCTCGCATCTCTCACGGAGGAGCAACGGAAGCATAAAAGGATGAGCAACAGGAGTGTAGGGCCGTTTCTCAACCTTGTTTGTAATACTTGAGTCCTTGTGGATTTGTGAAACGTCATCAGAAGCAGCCCAAGTAATGTTCCAAATCAAAGTTCACATATAGCCAAGTACAGTTCAAATCCCTGGATGTGTTCTTGCTCCGCCTCTTTTATCGAGGTTGCATAGGGAGGTGACTTGTGCGGACTTGACACGGGCCATAACCCAGAATTCAGTTCGCTCCAACTGACGTTCCGTAATGGCGGAAGAGAGAACGCATTACTGTAAGTAATAAATTTGGAAATACTATTGTTATTATGTCACGAAATGTAGTTTTTGAGGCGAGAATATAGTTGTTTAGACTTCAAATCTGGCGTTGAATTATAAGGTTAGCCACTATTTGAAAATTTCTTCAGACGATTTCGGAGGTGGGAGATCCCGGGTAGTCAGCGCTTATGTACCTGCCGAGGCCAGCCCTACCTCGGCAAGTGCTCCTGAGATATACTGCTGCCAATAGCGTTGCTGTAGTGGTTCCATTTTGATTGATTAATTGATTCTTTTACTTATTTCACTTTACTTTTTTCTGTGTCAAATTTTTCCTCGTAACGTCCAACACTTTCCCACCACGGTCTTTCCCGCTTTTTTATTTGAATTGAAAACGAGAAGAGTCCGTTGTTTGATATTCAATTTTATTTCAAACGAAATTAATATAATCAGAGTAGGCAAATATTGCCTGAACCACATATTAATGTTTAATAGTTTTAAAATACAAAAGAGGCAGCTGTATAATATCGTATTACACACGTTTTGCTAATTACATTTAATATGTACATTAAAAATAAAAAGATATACAATGACGCTGATTGAAGCATGAGCTGCTGAGCTGCGTTATCAAGTACACTGCTGTTCCATTTGTAAAATAACTTAATAAAACTTCAGCTACACAAACTTGAGACTAATGTTGTGTTTACGAATTTTAAAATGATACAGTTCCTCCCCTTTTGTCAGAATGACGACTGTCATCTTTTTAAAAGCCTAGGGGCTGCCTAGACTAGAAGCTCCTTTGAAATGTAATTTTATTCCAAATCAGATTGCAGTGCTTTTGATTAATTTTAGCATGTTGTTCGTCTTTAAACAGATATATCCCATTGAAGTTTCCTGTTGATTCCTTTCAAGCACACCTTGGTTATCCACTGAGTTGAAAGATTTACTTTGGATTGTTGGATAATAGCCAGGTGTACTTTAGGGTCAATGATTTTAACACATGCTCAAGTTTAATTTACACAGCTGTTTATTCACTAAGCCCAATGACCAAATCTATATTTATGTTGAATAGATTCAAAAAGTCATTATCCATATCATAGCAGTTAGTCTTGCTACAGTAATATGCTCTGAGAGCTGTTGTTTGCACAACCTATTACTTACCCAGTTTAAAGTCACGCCTATTAATGAAAACACATTGTAAGGCTATTATTATAATAACAATTCATTATCACACCTTTCATGCCCATGTCCTTGTGTTGGCTTGACAAATTGTACTGCGTTGTGCGCTTTTCATTTCTATCTTTCTTTTGTTGGCTTGAAGGGATAGTTCACCCAAAAATAAAAATTCTATCATCATGAACGACCTTTTTTTGCAGAACACAAAAGAAGATATTTTGAAGAAAGTTGGTAACCGAACAGCACCGGCACCCACTAACTTCTATTGTATGGACACAAAACCAATGCAAGTGAATGGGTGCCAGTTTACAACCTTCTTCAAAATATCTTCTTTGGTGTTGCGGAAAAAAGAAAGTCATACAGGTTTGAAATGACAAGAGGGTGAATAAATGATGGCAGATTTTTCATTTTTGAAAAAATTCACTTTAACCAATACCAACCATGAAAGGGGGTTATGCCTGTGTACTGTAATTATGTGGAAGTGACTTCTGGTTAATCTGTAGTCATACTAATGGTACACATGGTTAATTTTGATAGTTTGATAAGTTTGACTGTAGTTTGACTAAAGCTTGTAGCATTGCGAGTTACGATTTCAAAGCTTTCCCAACACTGGTTGTGCATTGATGTTTCCCATTTGAGACTTGTTTGATGTTTGAGCAGGTAGATGGTGGCAATCCCAAATGGCCTTCTACTGCGGTTCCTTGAGTTGGCATTTATTTCAGAAGTCTTGTACTCTAACACGGAGCAGTATGAATCACATGTAATAGCCAAGAAAAGTTAGGCAGTTGAAATAGAGGTTGAAGGAGAGAGCGAGATAATCTGTTTTAACAAATTGGATTTCTGCCCTCTACATGTCAGAAGTCTGCAGAGCTAAAATAACAACATAACTTTTATTAACTCAACCAAATGACATCTGGAGTAATACAGCTTTAACATTCTGCCAGGGTTTCTTTTTATCTGGTTTGATGGACTGGAGGTCCAGCACCATGGACGAGACTAAGAGGATAAGATGGTGTTTATGCCATTTTTGGATGGCATGGTGTTTTCTTTTCTTTTAAATCATGTATTTTGGATTTAGTTATGATGTCACTTCCTATGGCCCGCCATATACAGTATATATATATATATATGTGTGTGTGTGTGTGTGTGTGTGTGTGTGTGTTTCGAGGTGTGCCTTGGACAGTTTACACTTTATGTGGATTAATTGTCAAACTGACATTTCTCACAAAATCCAACCCAATAACTCAAAACCATTTCATAACATCATATAAAAATCATGTTTAAACTTACCATTTTGAATGAAAACAGTTTTGAACAAATACGTAGTTGGTCAATGAATGATTTTCATTAAGGATTGCTTTTTTTAACAGGATTGTACAGTATATAGAGAATGTGAAGCTGACGTCACGCCCTATGTTGCATGTTGCGGTGGTGCCGCCATCTTGGGAGGATCATACTCCACTGCTATTATTGTTTTGATATGTACCATTACTATATACAAAAAAGTATGAACATATTAGCCCGGTTCTGTCAACCTTGCACTGGTTACCTATAAAGCATCGCGTTAACTTTAAAATCTTGCTTATTACCTATAAAGCCTTACATGGTTTAGCTCCTCAGTACTTGAATGAACTCCTTTTGTATTACAGTCCTTCACGTGCATTACGCTCTCAGGCGTCCTGTCAGTTGGTAATACCTAGAATTTCAAAATCAAGTGCAGGTGGTAGATCCTTTTCCTATCTAGCGCCTAAACTTTGGAATAGTCTTCCCTGCACTGTCCGGGAGGCAGACACACTCTGTCAGTTTAAATCTAGACTAAAGACGCATCTTTTTAATCTTGCATACACTACTCTTCCATAATATAAATCTTCAGAGGGTTTAGGCTGCATTAGTTAGATCAACCGGAACCAAAAACACAACTGATGTACTTGTTGCATCAAAGAGTACAGAACAGTACTCTACTCTCAGCCAGTCTTGTCTCATTGTTCCAAGGTTACCACAGCGAGCAGGATGCAGTTCATGGCC